>NW_020271560.1:3167558-3265704 GCF_002803265.2 Melanaphis sacchari | reverse complement strand
AATGGATACTCGTTTTCCTCAAAATCCTGAGGTAAGTTATACAAATGGTAGTTAAACAGTTGGTCCTATGATCCATTGAGTTGAATTGAATAAGTGAATAATTAGTATAAATAAATCTCGGGTTAAGTAGTTAGTCAAGTCCCAAAAAATTTTTATTTTTCATTTTTCATTTTTACAGAAATGTTAACAGATGTCAATTATTATGTTTTTATTGAACATATCATTAATGATATGATTAAAAATATTCATTATTAATTACTATAAAAAAAACACTTTTTGATTTTTTTCACATTAAAATTTACTAATTGTTTAATAATTATTCATTGACAAAAAATTATTAGAAACTTTTTTGATTAACTGGTATCGAATTAATTTTTTATTACCATAGGCTATTAAAGCTATTTAGGCTATTAAACTAATTTATTTCCATCAGGCCTGACTTAAACAAAAGGTAAAAATGTTGGCTTGCTTTAATTTAAATTTATTGCACTTAATTAATAATTCATGTATAGTTTATTCATAACTTTTTATATTTAATGTAGAAACAAACAGAAAACCACCAATATAATATAGTTATTATTCTTCATAGCATGAGTTGTAAAAAATTGATAAAACTATTGTTTTGGACAACTATAAAAAGTAGTTATCACAAAGATATTTTTAATTAATTTTGCATGAAAATACTAAAATATTAGTTTAATGGTTATTAATCATTATGTATTAAAAACAATTCTTTATTAATGGTAAAAATGGTTATTGAATTTAAATATGTATGTACTCATATATATTTTTAGTAAGGGGATCTTGTTAAAAATGAAGTTATTTATTATGATTTATATATGATATAAATATTTTTATATATTAAAGTTAAATCATACAATTTTAAGGTTTGTGCTTTTCTTTTGAAATTGATGCTAATTTTTATCAATTTAAAATGTTTAATTAAAATTTGCTATGAATATAATTTAAAACACTGTTAACAACATTTTTATCACAGCTCATATTTTTGAAATTAAAATCAATATATTTGACAGTTTCTAATGAAAACAAAATTTAAAAAATTCCAATAAATATAAAACTTTTTTCTTTCATTTAACATTTCAGTAGCTAAAAATATAGAGATTTTAATTAAATATAATTTCATTATAATACTCATATTTTACTAAATTAAATTTACAGACTTTTGATGTATCATTATATTACTAAGATAATCATAGATTTTGAGTTTTATCTAATAATTACACCACTGTGAAAAACAAACAGATTACAAAAGTAAATTTAGTATTTGAGCTCAATTAGACTATAAAATTTGTTATTTATTATATAAATATGATATATGTTTGTATAAGTTTATTTATATTGATTACTTTATAATATTGTTACAGGGTACATTGACAAGTTCATCAAGTGGTCATTCATCTGATGATCGTTGGTACGATCTATTAGAAGTTCCATTAGAAGATCCTCCACCTGTCCCCTCAAGGTTGACACCAACGTCAACCAAAACCCATTCTAAAGTGCATGCAAGCAATTCATTACCATTGTCTACTATGAATAATTCATTTTCTGTGTATTCTGATCCACGGAGTAGTAAAAGTGTTGCTGCTCAACAGTATGATTTTTTGAACAAGTCTTCTGACCATAATAATGATCTCCATAAACAATTTGACGACCGTTTAGAACAACCACGAAGATCAACAAAACGATTAGTTAAGGTTAGTAATATAAATATATATATAAATGATGAGTAATTTTATAATTATGTATTTAATCTTGTTACTTTTCAGGCAACAAGTGGCCCTGAATTAGAAAATACAAGTGGTTTGATTGACACCAATCACTTTAAAAAGAATTTAAGCAATGGTAACATACCAGAAACATTGAATGAAAGAATCCTAGTAGCTAGTGAAGGTAGTTGTCATAACACTATAATTTAAATATTAAATAATAAATTTATGATTGATTTTTTCCTCTTTAAAAGATGATGTTTCTACAATTGGAAGCAGTAGTACTGGATCACCCCATAGTCATCGTAAAAGTTTGAAGAACAATGGCAGTCGAAACCAAAGCCCTCGATCTGGATTGGATAGAGGTGAACCAAGACTTAGACCTGGTATCTCTGGACGCAATTCAAATGCAAGCAGTAGACTCAGTGGCAATATGAGTACATTACAAGAAGATCTGATGAAATTAATAGATCCTGATTATAATTTAGATTCATCTTTCATTGTAAGTTTTGTTTATTTCACCTGTACAGTTAACATAGAAACTTCTTCTCCTTCTTCTTTTAAGGTAAATTCAGCTACTAAGACCATCTCAATATATGTGCTTGCATTTAGTTTTTTCTATCTGATGTTTATATCTTCTTATCTAAACTTCCAACGCTTTCACATCATTTCTCACTATGTCCTCCCATCTCAAATGTGGCCTTCCCAGCAGTCTTCTCTCAATAGAATTTTCTTATATTACTATATTATGATGAGTGGTTTTTGATTATGCTAAGTATGTCCATAATATTTTATACTTTACTGTTTCTAGTATACAGGGTTTATGGTAGAGTGTTTCTAATTCCATCACTTTTATTTTCTTCTTACCACTTAGCATGTCCTTTACAGGTAAAAAAATTATTCGCAATATTTTCCTCTCCAGAACTAAGAGTTTTCTTACATCATTTTTTACTAATGAGCCATGTCTCGACTCCATAAGTAATTATAAGTCATATTAATGTGATTTTAACTGTTTTTTAAATCCTTTGAAAGTGATTGTGATTTTGCAACTAAATGCTTGTACCTATTTCTTTTTTTTATTTCATTTCTCTGACCCAAACTATTTGAATTGCTTTGTTCTTTTAAAATTTTGGTTGTTGACATTAAAAGTTGGATATAATTTCATGGTGGCTCATCTCCTCATTTTTTCTATGCCAATGACTGGAAGTCCGCAGGCTTATCACACCCATTACCAAAAAACCTTGCAGGTATATAGAAAAATTATGAATTAAAAATTACTATGTTAATAAACAGGATACTAAAACCACAATAAATAAGAATCCATCAAGAGAAAATGTATCAAATGTAGAGCAGGGTCAAGTTATTCTTACCAAAGCTCGTCCTGCCACTGTCATATCTAGTGCACCAAGTCCAGCTCTAAGTGAAATGAAACCACTGAATCAGGTTGAAAGGTATTAAAAGTATTGATAATAATTAACAATGTAATTTAAGTATTAGTGATATCATCATTGTGTAGTATACTATATTCTAGTTTTTTGAATAAATAAAATATATTTCCTGTATTGATAAAGTTATTTACTATTCTAGTGTTGCTGATTTGCCACTACCAGACACTCCAATTGATCGAATGAATTGGAAAATTCTTGTTGATACAGCTACTGAAGCATTACGTAAAGTATCAGCTGGCGCTCAAATCAAAGAACCAGAGACTACTACTATCAATGAAAATAAAGATCAAAATTGGAATAGCATGAATGGTGGTAGTGTTACCATATTAAATTCTTCTAGTACGAACAAGTAAATATTTTTCTATTTTCTATCAATCAATATTTTATGCGGCAGTCTATTTAATTAAGCTATGCATTTATTAGAACAAACATGAGTCCAGATGATTTGGAAATGATGTTGCGAAGTGAAATGGAAATGCGAATGGAGTTGCAAAACGAGGTAAAACATTTAAGAGAAGAAAATCGTCGATTACAAGATGAATCTAACAGCGCTGCACAGCAACTTAAACACTTCACACACTGGTTTTTTCAAAACATCGATAAACACCCTGACTGAAAGTAACAGTTGTTTATATTTTTTGTTTTTTTTTTTTAATTATTATTATATTTTTTTTATATAAATTATTATTATATGTATTATATGTGTATAAATGTTTTACTAAAAGAAATGTGTGCTGCTCATAGTCACTGTTGTTTCGTGTCGTTACAATTTAACTTCTTATATATTTTTGAATTAGTTGAGTACATTATTTTAAGTTATTATTTTATATTCAAAGTAAATGCTATTTATTTTTTACTAACACACATTACATTGCCAAAAGACTGTCTTTTATGTTAATTAATAATTTTAGATTAACTAAGTTTACATAGTTATTATTATTATTATTATTATGTTTTTGTAAATTTGTTTGTCGGTATATTATATGGAGTTAATATGCTTTACCAAAATTATCGACCCAAATAATCAAAATCATAAATATTGTGTAATGTTTGTCATTTGTTTAGTTGGATAAACGCAAATAATTTTATGTTTCTATTTTGCGAGTAAACGACTAACAGTATTATTATTATTAAAGTTACTTATTATTGTTTCATTTAGAGAGGTCAAAAATGTACTGTTAATAAAAGACACTACATATATTTCAGTACCTACCAAATTGACTACTCGTAGGTACTAGCTATCTAACTATTAAGTTGTTATACTAATTTTTTTTAATCTTTTATCATTACTTATTATATATTATTACAATTGCTACTTTTAATACGTATTACTATGATTATTTTGTTACATATAACAGTATCATTAATTAATGAATAATATAATTGTTTATTTATGTTTAAATAAACATTTCTATCATGTGCCTTTTGGTAAACACCAAGTGCGAGTATTGACACATTGTATTATTATTAAAATAATATTGTTATTGAATTTAATATTGTTAAGCAAGTGAAATGTAATAGTTATTTAAATCATTTAATTATTTTTTGTAAACTTAGTAATTATTATAATTATTAATTTGTCGTTTTTTTATGCACACAAGCACATGGTCTTAGAACAGTGATACTTAGACGTTTTAATTAATGTATGTGTTCATTCAAGATATACACCATATTATATGTGTAATTAGTAATTACTAATTACATTGTTGGGCAATTTGCTTTAGTATAAATTTTTCTGTTCATTTGTATACATTAAATAGTTTATGAAATTAAATACAGGTCATTATGAAACAACATTTTTGTCTCACATTGTAGTGTTGATACGTCTTTTTTAAACTATAATATAATTGTGAATCATAATGATAACTTATACTGTGAAAACTGTAATGCAAACCCTGAATAAAATGGAAAACTATCCAATACGGAATTTTTCTGTGGTTCCGACATGTTCTTATAATTTTATATAAACGTTGAACCTCAATAAAACGGAACCTTCCTAATGCGAAAACGGAACGGTTTTGTTTGTTCAATGCAAGTAAAAACCTTATATAAGCCGAAAATATGACATGCGTTATGTTATGTTGATATGAATAATATGTAGGTACATCATAAAACGATAATCAAGATAAATCTGCACTACATATATTAGTTAGGTAATTTGTATTTTTTGGTTATTGTATCTATGAAACAAACTTATCCCGTATGTATAATGTATAGCTGTGAAACAGTTATGCACCAACAGTTTGCTTGTACATACTAAGTGATGTTCATTCAAATACGTATAATATTAGAATAATATCAACAACAGTGACAAAACAAAAACTCTACATGATTTTTAGAAAAGCTAAATGTTTAAATTTAATTTTCAACCTTCATACTTATGTAATATGTATAAATTGTTAATAATTAAAAAAAATAATAAGCCTGTAATTAATCTAAAATGAGTTATATAAAATAAAGTAATAAATTAAGTTTATAACTAGTCTCTATCTTAAAAAATAAGAATTATTAATGTTATAAACTAATTTTTTAATGTAAAAAACTAATATGAATTTATAATCCCGAAAATTGCTTAAAACTGAATTTTTGATTGGTCCCATGCTATTCTACATTAGACAGTTTTCACTGTAACTTGATATATTAATTGCATGAATAAAATTATAATATAAATTAGTACTTACATTAAGTGTCAAATGTAATATTATTTTGTCAACTCATCATAAAATCCTTATAGACAGGATAAAGAAATACTTTAAACCTTTAGTTTTAATCAGTTTACCTTAGATATAAATGGAATACTGAATATGATTAAATTTTTTCAAAAATAATGAGAATACAAATCCAAAACAAAACATAAGATATTTTTATTTGATGTAGAAGTAGACTTAAATTTTTAAAAATGGTAGATTTGACTAAACTCTGTCTAAAACGTTTTGTGAAGTATATATCATATAATAATTGTTCATTCTAGAATATTAAAAAATAAAATTTAATTTATGATCTCTCTTAGTTGTGAATTTGTTTCTGTAGTCTTAGGTTCAATCACAATCTAAAAATATACAACTGATAAAAAAATAGAAAAAATAAATAAACCTATCAAGTTTCGAACGATGCTTAAAAAAGCTTACAGTTACAAGACTTGATAGTGATGTAAGTATATGGCAAACAACTACGAGTAAAAAGGTTGACCAATGGGTATCACACTGCTGAGCAGTAGTCAATAAGTGTTGAGGCTGTTTAGGGATTACTGCTCACTACTAAATTAAACTAAAAAAAGTAAAAACTGTCATTGTCTATAATTTAACAATAGTAACATAGTCTATATAATTTGTAAAGAATATTTATTGAAAATTTCCCATACCAATAAATTTCTCAAAAAGAGTAGTAATATTTTGAAAATGTTATAGTGAGTAAAAAATGATAACTAAGATATTGGTAAAAATTTCAAGTTTCTACAGTTATTTGTTTTCAAGTTACACCAAAACAAAATCGATTTTGTCAAAAATTTGATTTCTATAAAACTTACTGTTTTTTCTTCATTTTTTTTTTTCATTTTCTCTGTTTAAAAAAAATAATGTTGGGAATTTTTAATGTTTGAGTTTTGATCCTTCAAGTACCAACTAGATCCACTTTAATGCCAGAAACCACTTCCATTTTTATGAAATCAAAGCATTTTTAATTTTTATTATCCCAAAAGATGATGAGATTTGTAGATAAAAAAAAAAACACACCCACTATTGTAAAATTAATACACTCATCGCTCCGCAGTCCGCACAGAATCTAAAATAAAGAAAATTAGAAAAATTGAAGGTAGCAAAAAGTGATTTAAAAGCTTTAAAAACGTTGATATCAGAGCATTTTAAGCACCGGTGTTTTAAGCTTGATTTTTTAAAGTATTTCTTGGAGGATCAGGATCTTGAAAGGTGAATATAAAATGACAGATCCATGATTGGATCTATTTATTTACTGTTGTCACAATTTATGGTTTCATAGTTTGTTTATTGTTTTATTATAGGCGTTTGACCACATAATTGAATTTAGAATAATAGAAATATTTGAAATAGTCAGATACTCAATACACATTATAGGTACCAAAAACTATAATTATTATTATAATAGGACACTGCACACTGACTGGTAAGAACGGTTTATTAATTGTCAAAAACATCAACCATTAATCATTATAATATAACCAGTACCTATTCGGTACGATTGTTCATCAGTTTATCACTTTTTTTATTTAACGCCGATAACGCGCTATCACTTATCACATAACGTTAGTGAATATTGCAAAAACGATTTAAATGATTTAATAAATATTTTAAATTTATCACGGTAACTCAGGTTTCACGTTCAACATGGCTAAAGTATTCGGAGTTTTTAAAACTATTAGGAACAATTGGAAGAAGTCTGTGTTCTTCACCGCTGTCCTGTCCTACGGTGCAAATTTCGCCAACGAAAAATATGAGTGAGTACCTATTAATCTCTCTGAAATGATCTTTTTCTATTAGGAATCTATTCATCTACACTCTGGTGTTATTGGTGAGGTGATATAATAATTAGGATTGTTGCTTATTCAAATTGTACTCGTTTACAAAGTAGCCAGTAGGCACCTATTTCAGTGATTTACCCCTTACTTACAACTACCTACACTACCTATTTCGTTTGTTGATTAGTTTTAGACGGTTTGGTTAATAATAATGATTAAGTGTAATCTAAACAAAATAATCAATGTTATTCCTAATACTATGACCTTTATTACAATAACATAACATTGTTATTTTCTGGTGTTTTGTAATTGATATTTGTTAAGAATTTAGCTTATTTTTATTTTTAGGACTCACATGTTTATGTCTCAATGCTGTAAAACTGTTTCGGCTTATGGAGATATGCCATTGTCAGTAGATAAAAAACCAAAAAAAGTAACAGTTATATTGAACCCAGCCGCTAACAAAAGGTATATCTTATTTTTAAAATTTTTTTGGTCTTAACATAATTAAAATTCTCATTTTGGTTTTGTATTATATTCAGAAACTCTAAATCAGATTTTGAAAAATATTGTGCTCCTCTATTATACTTGGCTGGTTACTCAGTTACAATCCTAATAACAGAACGAGAAGGCGGCGCTAGAAGTTTGGTAGAAAATTTAATAGGCGAAACGGATGCTCTTATTGTAGCTGGAGGTGATGGCACTTTATCAGAGGTATTTTTAAAATTAATATTACTTATACAATTGTATTTTATTTAATTTGAAAAAGATATAACTAAAATTTTTAATAAAACACAATGTATATACTTAATTAAAAAACAATTGATGCCTTTACTCTCATAATTTAATTATAGGAAACTGAAATTTTTGAAAATGTACAAGAGGAGTATGAAAAAAATAGTTGGGCAACACTTCTTGCTTATCCCAACTGAAACTATATTATATATTTTGTGTTTACTTACCATTTCAATTAAAGTTTATCCAAAAATCTGGTTACCCCAATATAAAATATTTAATTATACCTAATGAAAAATTAAGTAATGGAATGTTTGCCTAGACTTTTAAACTAAAATTAAAATTATAGTATATATTTGAATGAATATTTATTTATTTAATTTTTAGGTACATTTTCAAAACTACAACTAACAACCTATTAGTTATGAAAAGATGAAAAGTACAAAGTTATTACTAATAGATTAAAATTTTGTTGTAGGTAGTAACTGGATTGTTAAGACGTTTAAAGGGTGATATATCTCTCACTGAACATTTACCTATTGGAATTTTACCTCTTGGGCGTACAAATAATGTTGCTCGACAACTGTTACAACCCCAGGATGACAACCATGTGCATTTTCTTACCAACGCAACAATGGCTATTATAAATGAGGTTAATTCTGCTCATCCTGTTGTGAAAATTGAAAATTTAGAGGTTAATGTTGTTCATTAATTTTGATTAAATTCAAATTATACAATTTTAAATTCACCTCAATTTTAACAATTTTTAAACAGAGCCAAAATCCCGAAAAGTGTGTCTATGCTTTGAATAGTATTGAGTGGGGTGCATTGAGAGAGGCTAAAGTAACCCGTGATCAATACTGGTATTTTGGTAAACTGAGAGATTTGGCTGCTTTTGTGTTTGGAAACAAATTTATCCACTATACAGTGGATGCAGAATTAGAATACAGTCCGCCATGCTCTGGTTGTAGCAATTGCTACACAAAAGTAACCACTGCTATAAATAAATCATCTAGTTTATTGTCCTGGATAAGTTGGGCTTTTTCATTTAAAAGAAATCCTAGTGAGTACCAATTCCTAATTATTAATTAATACGACAAAATAATAATTTACAATCATCAAAAATATTTTTTGTTGTAATTACAGGTGGCACAGATTATTCAAAAATAATCAATCCTGAATGCAGTAATTATTCAAAAGTTCCAATCAAAACTTTTAATGTTGATATTAATCTAGATATCAAAGAGGCACCAGTTTTACGAATAAATGTTGGTCCAGAAAATATTTCTTACTCTGAATTTGTGAAAGAAGGTTATTTAAAATTTAGAGATGAAAATAGTAAAATTCAAAATTCTACTATAGAAGCTAAAGATGTGATAGTAACACCTCATAGTGATGATGTATTACCAATATTTAATTCACTTAAAATGTGTATAGTATTAATTAAAACTTTATTATATTTGTATTTATTTTTTAGGAAAATAAATGGCTGTCAATTGATAATGAGGACTATGAAGTAAAACCAATGAAACTGTCATTATTACCAAATGCAGTATATTTATTCAAGCCTGACAATTCAATAAATCAAAATCAATTACAAGAGAAAAACAATCAAGAATCAAGTTTGTCATTAGATAAGTTTAGAAATCATATTGGTTTAAAACAATTTGCTTAATTCAATATAAATAGTATGGACTGAAATTTATACTTACACTTATTATGTACATTATCTTGTACAAGTTTTTGATAATTCAATTTGTAAAATTAGGTACATCAATTCTAATATATTAAAATTTATTTTTGTTATTTATTATTATTATAGATATTCCTCATCAAAGAAAAATTAAAAATTGACCAGTTAATAATAGTATTCTATTACTACAACATTTTATTTAAAATAAACACTGTGTATTAAATTAATATTGTGGAGTGTACGTTTTCAGTTATTTTATACCTATTAGCTGAAAGTATAAAAAAGTAGTTAGCATTAATAAAAATATATTAGTTGTAATGGATTTGGGCCATTTATTCTTGGACAATATTGGGAAGTAACTTCCCAGTTTCTCCTTGAGTGTATATATACAGTGTCAGTAAACTTCTTTAATTAAATATTGTTACTAGAATAGATTTTTTTTTTTTACCGCATATTGAACAAACACAAACATTTTAAATATAGAATAAAATATGTATTATTCTGTATATGGAATAAACTATAAGCAATTTAATATTTACTAATTATGTTGTCTTAAAACTAAAATAAAACTGTCTAATTTAATTTAGCAACATTTAATCAATATCCTACAATTTAAATAATTGAAATTACCTATAATTTCTAAATCACTGCAATAGGAATGGAAATGGTTTATTTTTTTTGGGTATACTGTAGGTCTATAAGTATATTTATTGGAAATAGATGTAGATCTATTTAAATGTTTGTTAATTATTCTTATTGAATAAATCAACTTAATTGCTTGTTTTTAATATCTTAATGTTAAAATTTTTCATGGTTTTTTTATGTTGAATTTTGAAAAGTTTCTTTTATTAAGTCGCGTGAAACTAATACATTGAATATAGTTATGACTAGTTGTCTGTCACTAACTTCGGAGTAAATAATTTGATTAATAAAAAATTTAGTTTTTTTTAGTCTAAACTTTTTTATTTATACATAAAAATCATAATCATTTTAATTGTGAAAAACCATATGATAAGTATAAAGTTAGTTGTTGTCGTATGGAAGTATATAGACATTTCAAAATTAAAATAAAACGATTTTTGTTTGTTGATCTAATATTAATGGCCAAGTCGTTAATATATTTTATGTATATTTAGCTATTTATATTTTATTTAAATTGATTTTTACTTTTACAATTGGATTTTTTTTAAGGAATGAAATTAAGTTTCTTGAAAAGTCTTGACTCATCAAGAAATTGTACTTTATTTGTATATACCCTGGTGGATTGGAAGGTGGTTAATTATGTTTTTTTCTTTTCTATTAAATTCAGGATTATACCATTGGTTTATATTGTTTTATATTTTATTTAAATTTCGTCAATGCGAATGTTATTTATTGTCAATGTGTGAGTTAATCGCGTTCTCTGCGTCTGAGTTTATTAAGGTGTTTATAATGGGTGATGATATTGAAATGGTAACATTGTATACTTCTGAGTCAGTTCTTAAAGTTTTTTTATTCCTGCTAATACCCATAAAACCTGAAATCCATACGAGTTGAATTTGTTTCCCTTTTTTCTTACCAGAATGGTTTCTTCTTGAATACATATTGTAATATAAGTTGAATTTTGCGTATTGTGATGATAATTATAAATTGCTGAGCTAGTCATTACTCATTAAGTAAGTATTCTAAATTTTGTTAGAGTGTTGCATAGTCTGTGTGGAAAGATATTTTATGGGTTTGTAAATTGCCATTGTTTCTGCTGTGAATATTGGGTTTTGTATGCTAATGTTATTTATTAGTTATTACAAATTACAAGTCCAACTCCGTCGTTTGTGTGCATCAGTATATAATATGTATTCTGATATTCGCTGTTCGCTATTTGGATGTTCTTGCAGTAGGTATATTTTTGAACAAATTTTTATACATAGGCATTGTGTATTTTTTTTTTATATTCTGTTTGAGAAAGGTTAACATTGAATGTTGTAAATCATGTGGGAAAAGTGTATGGTTTTCTAATTTTTATCTTTTCTTTTTCGGCTCCTTATATATACATATATATATTAATTATACTTTGTAGCTGGATTATATATGATTTTTGTGGTTCTGGCAAAATTTAGTTGAAGTAATTTCTCTCTTTTGAGGTCGGGTACTCGATTATTATTTCGTTTGCAATATTTCTGATACGAACGAAATATCAACAAAACTGTCTATTTCTTCTTAAAACTGGCTCTAGATATCTAACAATTCAAATGAAGCCCAACGACTGGCATTTGATAGATGTCAAGTTGGAATATAATTTTCGCTACCTACTAAATATTTTCACATTAATATAATTTTTATGCTAAATGCCTAATTATTATTCCTAAAAATTAGAATTTCATTAAGTTTTTTTTTTTTAATACCTATTTAAAGTATTATGAGATTATTTTTTGCATTTTAAGGCGCTACGTAATGATAAAATATTAGAGATATGGTATTCACTTAAGCTATAGGTTAGGTTATGTTACAACATCTTCCATTAGAAATATCTTTCTTCGTAAAAAAGTAATTTTACAAAATGTTTTTCTGTCTAAGTAGTGTGTAATTTCAGGTAAATTTATTTTGGTGCTGTTCGAATAAACGGCCTATCATCAATGGCACAGGGTCTACAATATTATATGTAGACCGCATATCCAAACAGCAATAAAAAATAAAATTGACCCAATTATAATTTTTTGTATACGCGATATTATATAGTTTTGTATTTTCCATTTATATTCATTGTTATAAGTTCTTAAAGATAAAATTATTGGTATACCACAGTAAAATATATAGTGTAAGTTATAGATATTTAATAAGTAGGACTATGAATTTGTAGAAAAGTGCATTTCATTTTGGTAATTGTGAAACGTAATTTTGTAAGTATATAATTTGAATTATCATGTAACTACTGATGTACTTAACAATGAATCCATTCATGAAACTTTTATTTTGTATTTTTTGATGTTTTTAATTTTATAGTTCATTTTTTGCACTTTTAGGTCATATTTTCCTTTTTAAGTTTATTTCCCGGTATTTTTAATTATATTTCGTCAATTAACATCTTTGAAAACCTAATTATTAACAAAATAAATTCATAAAAATTTTTTTTTTAAATGTTTAAGACGGAGACGACACATATAGATTTTACTGATTGGATGTGTATTAATATCATAGATTTTGTCGAACATTGAAGATTTAATCAATGGTTAATGCAATATTGCTAGATGAGGGCCTTGCTAGTAATACGACAAGGGCGCTATAAATATTATGTATATAGTGTCTTGGTCATTTACACAGTTGTAAAAAGCGTCTACAGTCTAAAAAAAAATAATAAATACTATTTATAACCATGGGAATTCTAGAATTAACATTATTTTATAGAATCATAATAATTGTATTTTACCAGTAAATAATATTAATGAAAAAACACAATTATCACAAAAATAAATTTCGTGTTAAGGTATATTGTGTTCAAACACGTGGATTACAATTTAAATACTTATAAATGACCTTGCCAAGTTGTGGCGGTCCCATGGTGTAATGGTTAGCACTCTGGACTCTGAATCCAGCGATCCGAGTTCAAATCTCGGTGGGACCTTCTCTGTTATTTTGCATTTTTTTTTACACACAATTTAATTTACACTGTCCGTTTTTCATGCTATTTATTTTTTTTAAAGATTATTCGCTTTTTGTTACAGCGTAAAATTCGTAGTTATATTATATACAATATTTTTGAATGACAACCTAAGACTGATATAATAATATACGATGTGTATATGTTTATTTTTTATTCGTATATCAATTGAAAAAAAATTTCATTTTCTATTAGTGGTTGAGTGAAAATATATTTTAAATCTCAACTAAACACTATACTTACTTTACTTAAGTAATTTTTGTTGGTATTTTGAAAATAAATAACTACATTTAATAAGTGTAGTAAAGTTATCTAGAATTGAAATTAAGTTAATTTATGAATATAAACATATAATATTTTAATATATATTGTAATAAAAAAGTAGAAACTAAATAGCGATATACATAGTACCCATGGGCTCCCATTGGTGGAAGGGGGATGAGGTGAAGCATTTTTCTTTCCTAGAAAAATAGTATTAACTTTTATTTTAATAAATATTAACATGGATTATTAACGCTGAACGACTTGGACACGATAATAAGAAGAAATGTGTAGTTTTTGCTTACTGATACAAAATAATACATTTGCTTCTATTTTATTTTTTATTATTTTTCTGTACTTTTTTTATTGTACTCTAATTAACTAATAGTACCTACAATAAAAATATTAATCATAAAGATATTAGTATACAATTATAGAATACATTTTACACTTATAAGGTGATACAACATTATACCAATATTTAGTTTAAATTTTTTATTTACCACGTTCCCCTTCTCCTTAAAATTTTACTTATGAGTGTTCATGCTAGTATATCTTTAATCGATCTAAATCTAAATAAAAAGATCGATTTACAATTCATTGCCATGGATAGTGCGGATGTACTAAAATACTTTGTATCGAATATTGCACAGATATTAAGTAGACGCTATAGGGAAAAAATATGTCATAAAAACATTGTTTCGTACTTCAAGTAATACAGCTTATAAAAAAGGTTTACAATAAAAATATTTATTCATATAAAATAAAAATTATAGAGGAGAGTTTTATCTAGAAACATAAGTGATTAATTTATTTTATAATTCATGCAATATCATATTTTTGTAATAATACCATGTTCATAATAAACATAATATATATTATAATTTATAAATAATAATATAACGCTTCAGATAATACATTTACATTCTATTATAGTTAAAATAAATATCTTAAAATTGTGTTTAACATCACTTTTGTTTGATAAATAAAAAAGTGTAAAATCCAGGTAGCATAATACTATTATATTATAAGTAAATACCATTTATTTTAATTTGAGAAACTTACGTATTTAAATGAGAATGCCAGTCATTAAAACTGAGAATTCTTGGTCAAGTGTAGCTGGGTTTCCAGTACATTGCGTTAAATTATGTAGGAAATGTGCAGCAAATAGTTATGTAGGTATATATATGGCTATATGAGTGAAGTACGTTAAAGTATTATAGCTGCGATTCTTAACCTTGTCTAGATCACGGACCCCTGTTCAAAGATTTTTAGAAATCACGGACTCCCTTACCAATTTTTTTTTCGAACACCTTTCCTTTACAATACGTCACGTACTGACGTATGTTATGTGTTAATACTGTTAATAGGCTGCCACGGACCCCCGGCATGAGTATTAGGAACCCCCAGGTGGCCGCTGACCACAGGTTAAGAACCGCTGGTATATATTTACACTATTATTTTAATGATATAAATGTGCATGAAGTCGCTATGAACGGAATAAGAAATCAAGTTATAGTTGTCGACAGATTATCAGAAGCAAAGAATAAAGATTGATCTTAAACAAGATGATGCATTCCATCTAGTCTCTATTACTTTTTAACATTACGTTAAAAAAAGTGTGGGAGAAGCGTCCAAAGAAATAATTGAAGCTCGTAGGATTAAGATTGGTAAATGGTAAAGCACGAAGCCACACTCAGAAGAAATATGGACCGGAATGGGGGGGGGGGGCTTCAAGCTAGTTTTTTTTATACTATTATATATTATTAAAAACAAAATTAGGTACAAAATTACAAAAAAAAAAAAACATATTATACCATAGATTATATTATTGACACAATGACACGTATAGGTATGTAGTTAGAAGTATTATCTAATAAATATATTACTCAATTTCTCAATTTCTCATTACATTGATAATATTATAATAACATTAAATCTCAATAAGGAAATTAAATAATATCTATTAAGTGGATTATGAACAAAATTATTTTTTTGTTAAATAGATTCATATATTAAAATAATAAAGTAATATTACCTATAAGAATTTTCTTTTGTATTCAATACATACCTAATAAATAATTATTAAAATATTATAAAATAAATGAATGTTGCAAAATTATGTAATCATATAAAAAAATCTCTAATTTTGTGGTCTGTAGGCTATGGTTCTTGATTTCTTTGGCTTCTCGCCCCTCTCCCTTAATCCGAACTTTTATACAATAATATAAATTATAACCATTGTCCGTTTGTTTATAAAATTAAATATTATTCAAACTTCTCATTACGGTTCCATGGTGTAATGGTTAGCACTCTGGACTCTGAATCCAGCGATCCGAGTTCAAATCTCGGTGGAACCTTCGGTTTTTTTGCGTTATTTTTCGAATTTTATTCACTAATTCGGATCTAAAAGTATTAAAAAAATTTTAATGTTTAGAACGTTTAAGTGCATGAGTTATATAGCATTGAATTTTCAATAAAATGATATTGAAAAAATTGAATGATATTGTTAGCAAGAATGTAAAATACTCATAAAATGAATTTAAATATTAATTGTTTAGTGTTAAATTCGTAGCCTCATTAAAAATATCGTGATCGAGAGGGGGGTTAAATTATCATTTGGCAAATAAGTGTGAGCACTTATACGAGTCATTGGACATTTTTAATTTATGAAAAATGTCGTAATACGTACGATGTAAATCGTAAACGTAACCCTAGAAAATGTAATGGTAAGATTGGTCAAAAGTTAATTGTTTCGTTAGCAATACAATACGAAATATATATGATAATTAATAGTAAAAAGTCGGAGAACTCATTCTGCTGTATATCATAATTATCGAGTGTATGTACTCGTTGAGAATCGATATTTTTAGCGCTCAGTTCACCTAATTGACCTAATCATATTATCATAGGCGCACATTGGGTGTGAATTTAGGGGGTACTGCCGGTACTGGAATAATTTACAGTAAACAGATCAGTGGGGGGCTTTGCCCCCACACTCCCCTAATACCATAATAAATTGCATTCTAATAATTTTTAATTATTTTAATTACTATTAAAATGTATTTATATTATATTTATATATACAATAATAATATTAATAATAATAATACATATAATCACTAATTAATTTTAAACAAGATTTAATTTTCTGTTAAAAAATGCAAATTTTTATAATATGATTGCTGTTAATGTTCAACGTTTAGACGAAAACTGGAACAGTGGAACGTGCATTCATATAATACAGTCAATATATTATTAATCGTGAATTCATAAGCTACATATTGTCTATTTGTAATGGAAAAAAATTCCAACCCAATGAATCACAATAATTTTCAAATGATTGATAAAATACTGAAATAAATTTTACAGGAAACTGGGGGTGCTAAGCACCCCCCCTATGTGCGCCTATGCGTATTATTATAATTTATAAGACGTCCGGCAATCGTCTCGTACCATTCCGCCACCAACTGTGGTTATCCGTTGTATCCGTGTCCCTGGTACTTTCTCGGCCGATCGTTCTCCATGGATCGAGAACCATTGATGGGGCTTCGGGTCCTTCGGCTCGGTTTTCCCGGTATGTTGAGTGTCGGCGCTGGTGCTGGAGCTGCTTGTTCCGATTCCTCGGCCGGGTTGGTAGCTGGTCTTGTTGGTCATCGTGTCTTCTGATCTTCTGCTCTTCTGTGTTGTGTTTGAATTTCGATGATTGAAGAAGGACTTATTGAATAAATGACCAAAGTACCCGGTATATATACAGTAATCCGTACCGACTAGTAAATTATGAGTGTGCCGCCGTGCGTGCCCGTGCTTACTGTCGGTGCGGATTTTGTAACTGTGAGGTCACTTTTGTACTTAAGGCTATGGGTAGAGTGTTGTTCTCTTCGCTTTGACCTCCCCTATCCATGGCCGTACTTTGCTAGTCTATGTTACGGCCGGGTGAGCTTAAACCTCGCTTATATATCCTTAAAAGTGTCGTTTTCTTATATCTTGTTTTGTGATTAGTAGTCCTAAAAAGGACCGTTTTCTGATTGTGGTGGTTTGTAACGTTACAATAGGTAGTTTTCTAATGGCGATTAAGGTCGGGGACACGAAAACTGGCATGTGAAATTCATTTTACACCTTTACCTTGTCAGCAGACAATGGTTTTCAATTTTTTATACTACCTATATTAATATTTTTAGATTATAAAATAACAATTTTAATTTAAGTATATTTATCACTTTTTTTTCTGATTAGCTTCTAGCACAGTACAATATAGTGGAACTTATTTTAGAATTTATGACATTGTAATTATCCTCATTTATTTGATCATGAAATTGAATTAGAGTTAGACTATTGTTTAAATCTATATCTGTTTTTTAATTCGAATAATAAGTCCAGCACTGTAAAAATGAGATTGTCTAAGTTACAACTAGACCACAATGATCAGATAATTTACAGAAATATACAAAATAGTGAAATATTATAAACCTATTATAACTTGTAAGTAGTGTATGTGTATATTTATGTATAATACGATAATAATTAAACAATAGACAGATGGTACCCATTATTTAGTGAAAAATCAAAAAGACATGTTTGCAATCGTGTTACATTAGTGTTATTTGCACAAATGAATAATATTATCGAAACAACGTAAGTCATAACGTGTGTATCATAATATGTTCAACGTATATATGGTATTTAATCATTTTGATTTGAAGCGCATTTATTAATCGTTTTTCGAACGAATGATTTATATATTATTTAATTTATAATTTAAGTATGTTTAAAATAAACAATTATTATCATGCATTGTGATGAATTGTCAACAACTAATTACAATGTGTATCTGTTTGACTACATTCCAAATCGTAAGTAAAATATTTTCTTAGTATTACAATAATTATTTTCTTCTTTACATGTATACAAATATACATAAAAAAATATTTGGTTTCATAATATAACCCTTTAATTTATCTTTAAACCATAATACAGTTTTTAAATTATTTCAAAACGGTAAATTATTTTATTATTATGTCACAGACAACACAATATTGAACAAAACGTTTAAAAATATATTGAAAAATCGCAATTTCCTTTAAACGTACCTATTATAGTTTCATATTCAACCAAACGGTTTATTAAATATTATTATACTTACAGAAGTCCAGGTTTTAACACTGCATCGTCTCGTGATTCAATTCGTCAATATAAAAATAACGAAACGCTTTATTAAGCTGTACAAATTGTATATAATATCTCAAATTCTCAAACCAAACTGTATATGCGATGCAGTGTAAAAGACTAAATGTACATATTATTTTTAAACTTTAGAGCGTTTTGTAATTTGTAGGTGACCGGACAATTATCGGTTAGTCAGAGACTCGCTCTCTCGAGACGGTACCCGAATTCCATGCTGAGTCACGGCGTGTTGCGGCGGCCACCGGAGGGCTACCACTACGAAACGATGAAACACATCTTGAATACTTACCCGAGGAATTCGTATAAAATAAAGTACGGTTTAGAAAATATTGTTGGAAATAATAATCGCGGGTTGTCATCGGGCCCATCGGGGAGCTTCAAAAGGCCCAAAAATAGATCGGGAAAAAAAAAGTCCAATGACGACGATGATGGCGGTGGCGGCGGTGGCGGCGGCGGCGGCGACGGGGGTGACGGGACGTCGGATGGTTCAGAACCAGACCCGGATAATTTACCCCCAAATACGGAAAATATCGAGGAAAAATGAAGAGCGGAATAGACAGACGGCGCAATGGCATAGTTTTGTCAGCAGCTTTTCAAAAAATACTATAAAGAATGTTAAATTTTTTACTGCAGAACTCAAATTTTGTACCGTATAAGGTATCAATGGTGATTTGAATTGTTTTCGTTTCTTACTACACAATGATATTAATAATTTCCAGTTTTCAATATGTTGATACTCGATTAAAAGTCTATAATTACGTATTTAAATATTTAACATGTAACTGTTACCTACAATATTTTTTTAATATATACAATTTAAAAGACTTAGTTTTACTAAAAAAAAAAATGTGTATTTATTATGACTTGTAGTCAAGTGTGGTTACCTCATTGCAGTGCATTAGGTGTTAAATGGGTCACTGGTTAGATGTGTTAACATTTAATTCAATGAAGTATCATTGTATACGATTCTAAGTCGAAATGGTCAGTAATTTTATATAACTAAGTATATTTCACAAAATGTTTTTTTTTTTTTTTTTTTTTTTTTAATAAAGCTATTACAGTCATTTATTTTACTATTATAATGTTGCGTCCCGTTGAACAACGCCGATTCATATATCCACGCGGAAATGAGAATAATGATATAATAAATCTTTATTTAATTTATACCTACTTAGATATAAGAATACGCTATTGTAAGTACAAGATATTTGGTGAGCGGTGTTATGACCTGACTCTGAAATTATTGCCAAGACGAGAGTGTGAGTGATGTTACGACCTGCCTCTAAGCGTCTTGGATAGTTGGATATCCCTAATCGTCTGGTGAGCTCTGGCTCATGCGTTGCCTTTATAAATGGTCTTCATACAACGAGAGTCGGCGGCGAAGGTGGTGACTTACGAGTTACGATGACACGTGCACCCTCCCTCCGTGATTTGTATTTTGATAAGTGATAGCCCTCGGCTTCTCACTGTTGCGTTGTTTTCTGAGAAGTTCGCGTCGTATAGTTGTATCTAAATTGCTTAATTAAATATTACAATGCACACACCATCCGTCCAGGCTTCTCATTGTCCGTGTCATTCTTTTCACGAATCATGTGTCACCTCGTCGCGTGAATACATCTATTATAAATAATCAATATTATTACAGATACGTTAATATAAGTATTATAATGAAATATTCGATGTTATTACAGGGTCCGTAACAATAATACTACAATAGGTTAATTTAATTTTCACCAAAGACATTGTATTTATTAAATAATATTTGTCATTTAATATTGTTGATTCAATACCATCATTATCTAACTTTAGAATAGTACCTACTACCTATGAATAGATTTATTAATTATAGTATACAAGATGATATCATTGATATCATACAGTAAGTCTACATATTTTATAAATATAATTTTATATAATAATATTCATAACATACGTAAAACTTTCAAGTTCTCACGAATAACTTTTCTGAATAATAATAAAATAATGAATACAGTTTATTATTATTAAAATATTTAATTTAATCTAAATTTAAACTTCAAATAACTATAAAAAAATAAGTGTGGTAGTATATACTTAAGTTTTTTTTTTAATTTTTGCATAAATTATTTATGAGGAAAATTGTGTTTAATGTTTAATGTTCATACCTTACGTATAATATAAAAATTGAAAATTTCTCATCAAATGGGTAGAGGTGGTTTGGTCGAAAATATGGCCTGGCCTTCTTGAACCTAGGGAATACGTATATAAGGTAATATAGAAATATAATATAATAAAATAAAATACAACTCTATCAACTGGTAAAAATGTCATTGTGGGTAATATCTTGCTAAAAGATTGAACTCAATACCATTAGTATATTTCGTTAATAGATGAATATTTTAAATTTTTCTATAAATAATCTGATATAAATGAAAAAAAACATGTCGAATGGGTTACTAATGGAAATTTTTCACTTAAAGAATTTATGGCTGCTCTTTCAAAATCTGTTATTATTTCCAAATCATTACTTTGTTTAATATTGATATTTTTTTCAACACAAAATTCATTTAATAAATCAAATACTTGATCACATAGCTCTTCGTTTTTACCGTCCATTAAAGCAGATACTAATGGTACAAAAACTTCATCGGTTCTGAGTTTCATTGATTCGTAATCGTGAATAACATACAGTTCGGGAGAATGACAGTGTTGATCCGGAAAAAAACATTGAATTTTTATTTAGTTCATGTTTTTTTCATTTGTTCCAAAAGTTCGAATTTTTGCACCACACTAATTAATACAAATCCCATAAAATATGTATTTTCTGTTAGTTTTACGTACCATATCTTTGTTTTTTTTGTATATGAAATTATTTATATATAATAATATTTCTTCATGGATGCTAGGAACAATATCAATACTCATATTAAAATATAAAAATGTTATTTTAACTATTATATATATAAAAAAAAAAAAAAACACTATACGTATAGGTAATAAGTATTGAACCAAATGACTAGGACCGATACTGAATCGTCGATAAACACTGTTAAGTACCAACTACAATAAGCCTACATCTACAAAAATATTAGATAAAGTAGTCTGGAATCTAATGATTAACTTTACTTCGACCAAAAAACCCATTCGGCCACAAAAGATTTCGACCATATTAATAAAATATTCGACCATTCATTTTTCGACTATAAAACGATTCGATTACATGATATTTCGATCGTATTTAAAAATTCATGTACGTATATTATTATATAAGTATAGAAAATTGAAATATAAAAATTTGGTGAACATTTTAAATATCTACGGTTATTTATTTTTAAATGATAATAATAAACAAAAATTATTTGAGAAGAAATAGTTATACAGACGAATATCTAATTTTGTAAAAATTTGAATACGTCTTATTTTTATGCAATTCTAGTTAATTTTAATAATTAGATAATTAGATCAAATGCGGTCCAAATCAAAAAACAATATATATATACATATTATATTGAATTTATGTTTACATATTCTATGCGTTTTGAATGTTGTTAATTATTATCACAAAATTGAATAATCTGTGTTAAATATTAGGTACGTACATAAATTCATAAATATATTGTTAAATAATTATATCTCAATCAAAGTCAAGTAATAATAAACAAAAAATTACCAATGAATATAAAATTTTTAAACAAATCAAAATTATATCATAATATGTCCAACATATTATGATACACACGTTGATTTTTGTTGTTTCGATATTATTCGTTTGTACAAATAATATAAATGTAACACTATAGCAACACGTCTCTTTAGTTTTACACTGTTCTATAACCTATAGGTATGTCGTCATTCATTTGTTCAATTATTTTACATTTATACAATTTTACAAATTTTAACGACATTGAATATTCAAACGTATACCTTATAACTTATAACGCTATGTCATTTATCCAGTTTTGTTTTCCTGTTATTATTCATTAAATATTAATCACATAAATTTAAAATATTTTACTTTAACCTAATCTTTTTTTTTTTTTTTTGTACATTATAAAGTATAAGGTTCTTAAAATATTTAGATAAAGTTTAAGATATTTGTTGGCATTTAAAATTATCACCGTTTTTTTCTTTATATGTAAATAAAATATTTTATGCATAATTCGAGCATGTTCTGATATAAAGTTTGAAAATTAAATACAAGAGTCATCATAAATTGCACATACAGCGATTAAAAAAAATACTCAAGACACATTGTAATAATTTTCTTTTGTAGCTGTTAAAAGTTCAAATTTTGACAAAATTGAATATTACAAAAAAATAAAAATAATAATTTTATTAATTAACTATAAGCTGTGATAAAAAATATAAAATAGGGACTTACGCCACCGTATATTATGTATTATTATTTACTGAGTATAATCAAATTTTAAAAATATTTAGATTAATTTTAGCTATTTATAACATAAATGAATTCACACCAGTCGGTATTAACTTACAAGTTAATAACATCTATAGTACTTAATATTTTTATAATAAATACGATTTGTTTCGGCGACAATTATTGGTCTAAACAATATGGTAGTTAAATAGAAAAATAAATAACTGTAAATATAAAGTAAAATATTGGCCGATAGTACTCTAAATAGTACTCAGAATAGTTTTTCGTATTTTGTATCCAATGATTTATTACTCAATTCAAATTTTACACAACCATTACTGTGACCTATTCAATGATGAGGTACACTCGAAACTCGACACCTGTCATACCTACTATACAGCAGAGAGATTTCTTCAATTTTTTTTTATTTTCAGTGACATATACCTGTGTTTATAATTTATTTAATTTTAAATAATATGTTTTAAAACAATATGGACAAAACGAGTATAAACTTAAATGTCATATTTTAAAATGTTGTGCAAATGAATATATAATATACATAAATAAATTTATGGTTGTGGTTAATATTTAAATTAAAGCTTGATTTTAAAAATAAAACATTTGTTTATTATAGTTTTTATGGTATTTTATATGATTTAAAATGTAAAGCGACTGAAAATTACAATTGATTTCAACACTTAATTCATTGGTGACGTAGGTGTAGTCGTTAATTCTTCATTTTTTTTAAGTCCACTAGATATAAAAAAGTTCGTAATTTTGTTGAGATCGTCGATTAATTCATTTACTAGACTATAATCAAAGCGTTGATCAATGTCCAGTTCCTCTATTAATGCTTCAAATATTTTTCCATTGTTGGTGTGTGGATTTGGTAGCGTTGTTTGAATTTCATCAATTTTTTCCAGCAACTCTTCGCCATCAAGTGTTTGTACATAGTCAGGCTAAAACCAATAAATATACATATTATTATTTGCGATATTGAATTTAATGCGTTATTCAGTAAATGATTTCTTGTTTAATTTCTTAAAAATTTCTCAAGAAAACATTTATACAATTAAGGCTAGAACCTAGAAAAAATAAACTATTTCGTGAGAACTAAGTGATTTCCGTCATTCAGAATGGAAAGATCCATTGTATAGACATAGATTAGACAATCTCTGTAAAAATGTACAATCCAAGATTAATTAAAAGATTCATTGCTCCGATTAGAATTTAAAAGTATTATTAAACTGAAGTCTGTAACCATGTACTTAAAATAATATTATGTTACTTGTTCGCTATAAACTATGCGATGAAATCATCCATTATACAATACATAATATGTAACATGCTCATTTTATTTAAACGTTATTTGAATATTGAATTTTAAATACGTTATTTTTATATTGAATCAATAGAAAACTAATTGAAAATTTTTTAACAATTATAAAAATAATTTATACTGTTATGTTCATAGGGTATAGCGTACATGCTTTATACTTGTTAACTCGAATCAATAACTTACCTGTAAAGACATGGATTCTTGCATAATTTCTTTAAAATCTTCTTCGTTTACTTTGACATCGTAATCGATCATGTTTTCATTATCATCATCGTAATCGTAAGTTTCAATATCGTCGTCGTTTTCGTCGTCAATGTCAAATTCATCACTTTCATTCGACGAGGAGTTGCTATTGTAATCATTTTTCATCTCATTTATCATTTTATCAACATTATTTTCTCCAATTTGTAATATTTGATTAGATAATAGGACATGATCTGCTTCGTCACTTGTTGCTTGATGAATTAAATCAACGCCGTTTTCATACGCTTTTGTTAAGATTGTCTTGGTTGTAGGAGTTTGAGAATCTTCATTATATATATGTGTTACTATCGTCTCAATTTGGTCTTCATTGTTTTCAGTTTCGGGTTCGTCATAGCTACTCATAAAACCACCAAAATAATTTATATGTTTTTTTACTGTATCGAATATACTATGCGTTTCTTCCGATGATTTAGTTTTTTCTTCAACTGCAGAATTATCCGAAGAGTCTCCAAAATGTGATTCAAAGGCACCTTTCAACTTGTTGTAAATTCCAGTCGCATAATGAGCAATAGTAGCACCAACATTGGATTTGGTCTAAAAGTGAACACAATATTATTATTTTTGTAAAACAAGCCAGGAATTTCTAGAGATACTTGAAAAAATTGACATTTATTTTATTGTGTAATAAAAATTAAAAAGAAAAAAAATTATCAAAATTCAAAAACATAGAATTTATAAACAGTATACCTACACAGGAATTAGCAATAGTGGAACTTCGTCAAATGTCAGTCAAATGGGAAGAATATTTTAAAAATTAAATTTATTGATATTGACTACGACTATCGTGAAAATTTTACTTTTAATACTCGTACAAGTGTTCATGATAATTAAATAATTTGTTTTAAGAGAAATAAGTTTTATCCTATAAGGCAGTGTCTCCCATAGTGGGCATTTTTTAATTTTGATGGCGGTATTTCTGTCATATGTTATTAACACTCTGTATGTAGATATTGTTAAATATAATGTGGTAAGTATTTTATTACTGTTAACAGGTAGAGAGAGTGACACGGTTTCACGATCTGAAAGAATTCGCTGTGTGGACAGTTTTCGGGTCGAGCGAGCCCCTACCGTGTTTCGCTGTTAGTAGATTAATTAGTGTTGTACTGTCCGAGCATCCCGCAGAACTCCATATTTTACTTTATTTTAAGTCTGTAAACCTTTTAAAGTTTCTGTGTAACTGATTGATAAATTAAAAGTATAGTGAATTATTGAAATACGCATTAATTTATTTGCGAGCGATTCGGTTGTGAATACGTCCATAACACTGCACGTATACTTTTATAGAATATGACTACATGACTTTATACCGTTGTGAAATGTCTAACTGCGACGTTACGTTTTTATAAAATAACAAATTTAATTTAGTTTTTAAAAATGTATCGATTTCGGCATACAATATTATGTAATAATATAATTATTGTATTTGTTTACATAAAAAATTGTTAAAGTATAAAAACTCATAGTTAATAGACAGTAGACCAATTTAAATACCGATGTATGCAAATAAAACTATTTACGTCTTACATAATTTCGGGTACCTACAACCATTAGACCGTACAACTATAAAAAATTCAATATCGGTTTTATTATATTTTTTAATTGATAGGTGTTATTAGATTTTTGAAAATCTAATACATGGTGTCGAGTAAAAAAAGATTGGTAATTACTGCGAAATATGCATAATATAATAATAGGATTTAGCACAATATACTTATAAATATAATATAATATATACGTACTGGACATTCAGCGCTTGAGTAGTTATTGATCCCTTGCGTGGTGAGTGCCGCCACATTCAAAGACAACATGAGCAGGTCACGCTGAGACAAGTTAGGTATGACGTACATGGCCACCTTGCACACTAGGGGCATGTACGGAGCGGCCTCCACCATAGTTCTCTTCACATCCGGCCCGATAGTCAAGACGTACGTCATTTCCGATTGGGCGGAGTTAAAGAAGTTCCTGTAGGCCGCCCCGATATCCGACGCAGTTTCAACTATCTTGGTATTGACAGCAGAGATCGTGGTATCGGTGTCTGCGTCCGAAGTCGCGATCGTACTGTCGGTGACCGTTTCCTTTTTACTGTCTTCAGCAGACTCGATAAACGGAATTTTCATCGAGAAATATCCCCGTTTTCTCCTTAAATATAAGTCGTTAACGCCCTCGAGATCTTCGATATGGTACGACTTCGGGTCGTAGGTTAATACGTCCGACATTGATTCCCAGTGATAATTGCTTAGATCAATATCGTTTATGTGAATCCCGTGCACCTATGATACACGTACGCGAGATATAACATTATTATTATTATTATACGTACAGCTCACAGATATAAAACGAAAATCAATCATATTAATATAATATATTATAATATATTATATTGTCGTCTAAATAATATATAGACAAGAGTACCCCGCATTTATGTGTGTATGTACCTACCGCATGATTTGCGTTTAACAATAAACCCCCGTAATTTAATCAGGTTTTTGTGTTTTTCTTTACATTTAACCTAAGTATTATAAGTCGATATCATGGCCAATGTCTCCTAGATACTTACTATGTACTTAAAGAACATTACTTTAAAAAAAAAAAAAAATATTAATTTTATATAATAGGAATTCTTTGTATTTTATTTGATTATTTTTCTTAAAATCTATAACAGTTTAAATTTAATATTCTGATTCTAAACAAAACCCCACATACACCTGAGATTAATTTATAGTTATATAAATATAATATATACATTTATGGTATATTTCCCTTTATATTAACTAATACAATAATAATTGGTCCAAATAAATTCCTTTCTCCTCTTCTCAGCATTTATCTTAAACTATCATTAAATATATACGTAATGATAACACATGAACCCTAAACGCACTCGAAGAAGCCGTAATGTAGTTTTTCGATATATATATATATATAATATTATGATAAGTTTATTTTACTACCCGCAAGTAAGCATTATTATCCACCAGTATTATTATGTATATATATATATATATTTACTTTTATACTTTTTAATATTAAAAGGTTTGGTTCTTTCTTTTATCTTTTTCGTCACTATAATGCCTATAAAAAGAACTCAGCTTTCTCGACAGACTGCTACTGCAAAGCCGGCTGCGACTATTACGTAGCCGCTTCGTAGGTAGTAGAAATTTTCCTTCAAAGTTGCTTTAATAGGAGTCGGGTAAGTAACTCATTTTAAAAATAAAATTGAAATTGATCGCGATTTAGGAGAAAGAGTGAATAGCATTGAGGATTTAATATCGAAAGTTTACCCTGATATCGTCGAAATAGAAAATAAAGATTATCGGATGTGTCAAAGGACAATATTGGTGGCGAGAAACAGTAGTGTTCCATTAATGACCTAATTTTAACTAAACGTCCGGGAGATATAGTTACCTATACATCTATTGATAATGTAATGAATCAAGAAGCTGCGATCCATTACACACAGGAGTTTCTTAATTCTTTAAACTCGAGTGGCCTTCCCCCACATTTCCTCAAGTTAAAAATAAGTGCCCCAATAATTTTCCTTAGAATTCTCAAACCATCAAATTTATGTAACGGTGACCGACTTCAAGTCAAATTTCTTCGCAATAACGAAATCGTTGTAATAGTTTTGACTGGTCCAGCAGTTGGTCAAACAGTGTTTACACCTTGCATACCTATGATTTCAAATGATTTACCTTTTAATTTTAAAAGAATTCAATTTTTCGTTAAGTTATCTTTTGCCGTAATAATCAATAAATCACAGGGGTAAACATTTAAACACGTAGGAATCGATTTACGTCAAGAATGCTTTTCACGCGGTCAACTATATGTCGCGTTGTCAAGATCGGGTTGCGGAGAAAATCAGTAGGTATATTCATCTGCCACAAGAAAATAAAACTAAAAATATCATTTAGGCAGAAGTACTTTAAAATATATTCTTTTAAAGATTTCTTAATTGTGATCATAATAATAGAAATTGACGCGGAAGAAGTCGCGGGCAACAGCTATATTTATTATATAATGGAAGATAATAATATAATTTACGAATTGTTTTTATTAATTTACTTATGTAATGATTAAAATAAATAAAATTCTAATATATTGATTCAAAAACTTTTTTTTATTCGGTAGTAAAAATAAATGAGAATTTTTGTTTAACATTGATAATAATTTCAACACGCATACGAATTACGAAGGAATGCATCGTTACTGGTCGGCGGGCAACGTATAAATAAAACATAATATTATAGTAGGCACTTTTAATGGGCAACGAAGTGCACGGGATCAGCTTTTAGTGGATAAATATATAAAACAGCCAAGAAAAAAAAGAGGGCATAAAATATGTGTACAAAAAAAAAAAAAAGGAATTACTATTATGAAGCGTATCTTAACTATTAAGAGCGTCTTTGAAAATTGTGACTTCTACCCCCTCATCATCAACCACAAATGAAGATTCAAGATCCACTCTAGTGTATCCAAAGGATTTGAACATCTATTTAAATAATGAATACATTGATCGTAAAATGCATTACACATATATAGGCTAGAGGTGATATATAGGTGATTTCGACTTACAATGTAGTTGCACGCGATCACGAAGACGAACACAACTGCATAATGGTGAAAATGTTTCATGATTCGTCGGTGCAGCGAATGAGATGTGGTGTATGAATACCTATGTTGTAGATGATATGTTTATTATATTACTAAAATATTTAATACAATTATTAAATCATATTGCAGTCGACCGTTAATGCGTTGTAAATTTATAATATACGGAAGAATATTCGCATAAGCTCGAACGAACAATTACGAAGTAACAGAGAATGAAATATAATAAAACCGAAAAAAAAGTCAGATTTCGTGCAGTCATTCGAGTACGGCACGATGTAAAATATCGAAAAACATAGGCAATACACAATTATTATTATAATATAGTCGTTAGTGTCATTTATCTCGTCCATACGGTTTTGCGACTCTATAATCTAGGTAACAAAGTATTATCCATTTGTACAAACACAAGTATTAGGTAAGCAACACACATAAATTATAAAGGTACGCATGTCAAACTGTGACATTTCAATTTTATTATGTGACGCAAATGTATTTATGTATACTTGTATTTTTTAATTTTTTTCATAAACAAAATCCAACTCAATTTGCATGTATCCACGATCATGTTTATCAATCGTAATTACATTATAAATGTGTTCACCTGTATGAGTAGTATTATTAGTATTTACATTATGTCGTACTGCACCGTGGTTTACCTAGGTGCATAAAATAATAGGATGGTAGGTACGCAAATTAACGTACACTGCCACTTGTAATATACTACAAACATGTCTTCGAGCTCAATTAATAAGAAAAACAAATACATACTATGTATACGATAAACTGCAATTATTACAAAGAAATCATATAAAGTACGGTAAACAGTAAGATCTTGTGTTTTGGTACATGTGACTATTTTAAGATAAGTTAAACAATAAGCTTATTGTTATAAGTATCTCAGTAAATTTATTTTTTATTTTTTAAGTTGGTGTTTATATATATATATATATATTAATAAGCGTAATCTTATATTACTTACTTTTATGACATAATTTTGTTAAAATATCTTATTTTTTAATATTTTGTAGAAAAGCTTTAGTGTTTCAATGAAAAGCATTAGAAAATACGGTTCAAATTTTAAAAATCTAAAGTTTATTATTAATCCATTTGCCTAAATTTAAAATCTAGCTTAATTTAAATTTAAAATAACCTACATATAATCATATAATATTCAATGATTTTAATACAATATCCTGATTTACTTACCATTTAAAAAGTAAAAGGTTGATTTTTATAGTTGGTGAAGAGATTAGTCAATTCTAACTAATTCAGAGGGATTATATTATATGTAAATTATAAGTTTAATAACAATAATAACAATATAAATAAACTAGATTTGATTTATCAAAATTTTCTTTAAAAACTTTGACGAGTTATGATTTACAATTATAGGTATAAACCTACCTATACCTAGTATCCACTACTACATCAATTGGTTTAAAACAATAGTTAGTAATAGATGGCTCACGGAAGGGAAACAACTAGACTGCCAAAAATATATTTTTTTAATGCTGGTTTTCCGCACATATTAGCTTATAGGTAAAATATTTCTTGGGTAAGTACATAAAATGTAAAATATTGGCCATAAAATTAACCACCCTATTTTGCTCTACATACACACGTGCAACTTCGTTCTATTCAAAACGACGTTTTTAAAAAATGAATGTTGTTCAAGATTAACTGATCTTTACCTTAAAAACACTGCGCGTTAATTATTCTCCAAGAGTATCAAATTTTTTAATAACTGGCTCAGGACAAGAAATGTAATTTCTATCATTAAACCTTTTAATATAAAACTGTATTGTTTTAGTATGTAACTTTATAAGTGTTATTATATTATATTAAATAATTTGCTTTAAACAGCTTAAAGTTTATTTTTAACACAAAAACATAAAAATAAATACACTAATTGTTAAATAATATTTCAATTTTTTCTGGTATTCTAAAATTTTTTTTTCGAATTATCTGGATCGCTATAGAATTTAATTACCGACCCCTGAATCTTGCAGGTATAAAAGATAAATGTAACAAGTAAAAAGTTTAGTATCATATAGCATTTTATGTTTCTAAATTTAATAAACTTAGTATAAAATTACACATCGATCGTCAATCAATAATGTTATCACTGTAAATAAATGACAATCACAATGTATTGTTATTGACATAACGATACCTGTACTAACATTTGTCTACAAGTTGAGAATTGCAGTCTAACTCAATAAAACCATAAAATATGTCTAAATTGAAAACAAGTCATATGAATTATATTATTATAACAATTCTCTAGCTCAGGGGTTCCCAACCTTTTTATCATCGAGTACCACCAGACACTTTTATAATCAATACGCGTACCACCTCAATTTTAAAACTAAATTAGGAGTCAAATTTTTTTAGCGTATATTTTTATTATTCATTCAATTCTTTACATTTTTATTATTTGATATTTATGAAAGTAAAAAAATCATAATTTTTAGTTAAATCTAAATATTTAAATTTTAAATTACAATTTTCAAATTAATAAAAAAAAATAATAAATATAAATAATAATAAAATTAAATAAATAAAATTAATGTGATATTTGTTGTTGTTTATTTTTTACAAGGTCATCAATATATCATATTATATAAAATATAATATAAATAACACAAACGTTAAAACACTTAAAACTATAAGAATGCGCTTTATCGATAAGAATAGATTATCTAAAATTCTAAATTGCTACAATTACAAACCCCATGTTATCGACATTAAATTTATTTTGATAAAATAATAATTTTATAAAATTAGCTAATATCAAATAAACTAAACTAAATAATATTGAATGCAAATAGTAATAAAAAAATTTCTTCGCGTACCACCTACGAGCCTTCCGCGTACCACTAGTGGTACGCGTACCACGGGTTGGGAACCTCTGCTCTAGCTAATGCTTGAAAATGTTATCACAACTAATAATAAAATATGTGATTTGTATTTTTATCAATAGATAAATAGCTTAAAAAAATAATCTTGGTCATCCACTCGATCAGTTATACAGGTATTTTTGACTAAGAATTAGGATAAACAGTATCTATTTTATTGATTATAATTTTATTAAGTATGTAATTATATCTATCTCATTTTCATTTTGAATAGTAAATTAATTTTATAAATAAAAATAATTTATTGTGATAACATAGGTTTTTCAGTTAATTTGAAAAGTTGCAATTGTACTGTTTTCTATAGTAATTAAAAGTGATAAATTAATAATTTTTTGGTTAATTACTCAATATTTAAAATTATTTTAAATATAAATAAAAGATTAAATATTATTTTCTTTTATTTAATAATTTAAACAATTTAGTAGATACAAACGAGTAATCACCAATACCTCTATTATGCAGTAATAAGAAATATGCATTTTTAACAAAACATTTAATTATTATTTTTCATGTGACTATAACTTAACATTCTTAACGTTGACTTAACTAATTCAATTTAACTGATTTAATTACCTAATTTTTTTATCTTAAGATATTGTCACGGAAAAAGTGTTATAAGAATTTATATTATATCATCAAAATTATGTTATATTTGAATAATTGCATATTCATGGAAGTGATGTGCTATGTATTTGCAAAAATTAATTACAAAATTAATTATTATTAGATAATCTGTAACGGTATTGGGCGCGTTATAAGTCGTCCATGTTACAGTGGCTACAAATACACGTTTGGTATTACTAAAAGAGAAAAATTACTAACAACAATATAAATTTATAAAAATATACCTAGAAGTATAGACTGACAGATAGCCTCTTCTCATAATCAATTTCAACATATACAATGATTTATCACTGAATTTTTATTTAATGACAGTTCCCAACTCAATGACGTAGTACACTATACGTGTCTTAAATATTGTATACCTATTCTTTTTAGTAGTGCAAGTTTCATAGTTACCTAATTAATATGTTTTTTTTAATTTTTTTTTTAAATATACACATTTAAATACGAGTTACAATTTTTTTTAATTTAAATTTATCATAGATTCAATCCTCGTTTTCTTATCGATTGTTCGTTAGCTTCTGATATTCTTGTATTTATGTATTTTACATTTGTACTCGTATCTATACTTCATTCGTCGAGAGAATGTGGTTATTACTTCGTGCATACAAATACGATGAGGAGTGCGAATTTGGGTGTTTGTAGCATGATTAGACTGTCTTGACTTATGTCAATTAGTAACCACATTTTCTTGGCGAGTAGAATTATTATGATAAGATAAAATAGTAAAATTTATGTAATTATCGACAGCATAGAACACTTTAATAATGTACCTATTTTGCATACATTATACGCCGAGCAACATTTTATGTTTCTACAAGTCAGTAAATATGTATGTAAAATAATATATTATTACTATTTGTATAATATAGTAGTGTACACTTCATTAATATCAGTATATACAATGATTTTGATAACATAGTAATATAGTATACTGAGAAGGTCTTTTGTAGATGTGTTCTACAGAACATGTGGTCTTCTGTGGGTGAATTGAGCGACCACCCAGGGTGCCATCAAAGTTAGTTAATATAGCTCAAATTGTGTCAAACTGCATACAATAATTAAAATAGAATTTTGATTATTAAAAAAACATACAATGAAATTTTTAAATGGGCAAAAAATGTATTCGCTTGCCGAAGTAGTCTCGTTTTATCGCTTTCTTTGTGTATCAGTACCAACTAAAGTAAAATATTATCGTTGTTGACACAAAAAAACCTCCCACGTACTAAAACCTGATAATTTAGGAGATACAAAAAACGTTTTAATAATTTACAATTTATCAATGATAAACAAAAATAAATTTTATTACTGTCAAAATTTATAGTTGTATAATTTCGAAAAAAAAAATTGAAGTAATTGTTCATTTAGTTCAATCTCAATTTGGTTGAATATAAAGTAGTAGTACATTATTAGGGAGTATATAAATAATAATTCGAAGAAATGTAAATTAATTAAAGATTTTTTGGTTTGCCGTATTTGTCACCTAAAGAAATATAAATATTTTCAAATTGTATAGCTTTTGCTCCGACCAATGAATTATAATTCTTTGATTGTGTTTTTGCAACATAAATATTACCTAAATTAAATTTCAACTCATCCCTGTTGGCAAAAAAAAACTAGATGACCTACCCAGACCATCGAGTGGATCTGAAGTTTTTCATAGACATTTTAATAATCAATTAAACAACCCTCATCCACATATGTACTAAGTAATTAATGTAATTTTAAATATTCAATCAGAAACTGAACTTAAATTTAATTTAATAAAAATAAATAGAAATAACTATTATCTAAAATAATGAAAAATGTATTAATAAAGTATTCAAATAATGTAATTGACCAATTGAATTACTTGGAACAAATGCGTAACCCCTTCCAAGGTAACTAAAATAAATATAAACAAATAACAAATCAAATGATTGCTCCCTTAATAGTCTGCAATCGTACTTATCTCTTAACATACAGAATACCAAAAAATACATTTTTAAAATATTCACTGACATGCAGTCTTAGGACTGAATAAGTTGGAAAAGAAATGTGTGAGAAAATCAGTTGTAAAATTATGTGCTTACTATACTGATCGTCGCGGGGCTCTATTATTTCTGTTCGTATTGCATACTCCCGTCAAATACGCATCGGTCATTATTATAAACAACAACGTGTGCTAAAAAACTTTAAGTTCGCAATTGACTCCGCTCTCCATTCTTCACAATTAACATATTATAGCACTGACCTACTTACGTATAAGAAGCAACATATGATATATCAATAGGTGGCAATAAGTATATAAGTCAGTAACATACAATGCAACACGTAACCCATATAGCTATTGAACGAATAATTCAAGGTCTTGATTACCCTTCCACCTTTTTAACTATAGGTATGACGCCACTACACGCCATACAATACGCATCAACTTCAAGTAATTATTTATGTAGGTACTTAACCTGTAGTTAAAATCGACGAGTTTTGAAACTACGACCAAAGTTTAAAGTAGATCTAATCCATAATTTATCAACTGCAACATAACTATCTATTTTGCCTATAATTAAAAAAGTTTCAGTTGCACTGCAATATATATTTATTTTTTTAAACGAAGAATGTTATACAAAAAAATGTAAATTCTTACGAATTTGACTATGGATTTTTAATTGATTGGCAATTATTATTTTAAAACTTTTAATCTCACGCACAAATTTTATTCAAAAGTTAAAAAAATTGTGAACTGCCTATAAAAGTTAATCACGCATGTGGCATTAAACAATTTAATTTGTGCTGCTAACAACTCAACTGAACAGCAATAATTACAACATTATAATATGCATTGACTTTGTGATCGTATTTGATGTTAAAATAAAAATAAAATAAAATCTAATTTTTAGTTTTGTTGTTATTAATCTAATAGATATTCGAAGACATTCAATGACAATTGACAAGTAAGTGTTTTAAGTAATTTTATTGTAAATTAAGTAAAATTACTGTTTAATAACATTGTGTGCAATGTTTATAGATACAGTAATTAACTATGTACCACTGTGTAACAGAAGCGACATAGTTTACTTTAAAGGTGTGTTTAGGAAACCATATAAACTGTAAGTAATTAAGTGAATTTACTTAAAACTTAAAAGTGATGCGGACCTAAATATTTGATTAAAGCCTAAAGACGACAGAAAAATATTTATAAATTTATGTTATTACCTACTTGTCGATTTACATAATAATAATAATTAAAACTATTATCATGGACGATCAGGACGAGAGAAACTATATTTTCAATATTAAATTGGCCAAATTTACTGGCTTATATCAAATGATGGATCCCGGAGCCAAACAATTTATAGGTCGAAATGTCTATAATATTATTTTGAAATTTATTCTGATGTGTTTTTATGCATGTTCGATAATTTCTACTGTTAGTTTTTTGTACTATTGGACGGCCAATGTGTCTTTAGGTATGGAAGACCTCTGGAAAGCCGAAAACATGGTGCTCTTATGTTACAAAGTGTGGATTATTATCAACCATTCGAACGAAATATGGAATTGCCTGTCGATCACGTGATACGGTTTTACACCGTTCGGCTTCAACAAGAGACATATACTAGATGATTGGCGAAAACGTTCGATAAGGTTTTCGACATTACTAGCCATTACAAATTTCATCGGTCTAGTCACTTTCTCGGGCATCGTACTGGCATTCCGTAAAAATGTAACACAAGTTAACAATCGTGACGGTTCGGTTAGCTATTACCGACAAAATATCTTAAACTTCTATATAATTGTGTCTGATAAAACGTACAATGAACATTATTATATATTTTGCTTTACCGAAGGGTTGCTCACGTTTTTTATAGTATTGTTATTCACCATATTCGATTTTCTTCTGATTACATTGTGCTTTGGTATTTGCGGCCAGTTGAACATGATTAACTCTGCATTTGAATCAGTCGAATATATATCGATTGGCGATACTTATTCCCCGATTGGTAAGTACGACATTTTGATGAAAATACACTTCAAAATACTCCAGAAAAATATCACAAAATAATATCTCTTAATAAATATATAACAATTGATAATATTTGAAACTTATCTGGAATTATTGCTCTGATTCAAAAAAAAAGTTTTTATACTTTGTTATTAAGGTGAATCATTAATGGATAATCAAAAATACCTATCTAATTGTTTGTAAATTTCGGTAAAAATTTTAATTGTTCACATTTCATAAAATTGTTTTTATTATACGGATTTCTGTGATGTTTTATTATTTTCTATTTAAGACATAAATTAAGATTAAATTTCCGATATTTAAGTATTATATGAAATTTGTGTATTGTTAATCAATTGAAAACATTTCTTATTCTACTCACTTAACAATTGTTTTGTTTACTTGTAGATTACTCTGTGGATATAAATAAAAAGATATATACCAAACACAATTTAATATATGATGAATTAAAAAGAATAATAATGTATCACCAAGATATTTTGAAGTAAGAGTTTATTTTAATAAATTACCGTAAAATATTATATCATTTTTGAATATATTGAATTTTAATATAATTGTATAAAAAATTTTGTTTAAATAATTAATACAACATTTGCCAAAATAAATTTTTTTCTTATAAACTTTCAAGCTCATCATTTCAATACCATGTCAATTGATATTAAACTATAAAATCACAATTTTTTCTCACTAACTATTTAAAGTATGTTGAAATCTTCTCTCATCATATTTCCTTTCCTAGTCCATACAAGTATACATTAAATTCCAGTCCTTTAATGTTTTAAAAAAAAAAAAAATTAAATCTATACCGTAAAATCACTTGAAATATTCTCAAAAATCCATTCAAGTGTAAAAGAAATTTTTACATAAAAATCTTAAAATTCAAATGTGGAAACGAAATTTTACAATCTAGTGAAGATAATTACATAAATTATTTTACAGTCCTTATGTATACTTTACACCAGGGATAGCGAACCTTTTGGTAACTGCGTGTCAAATGAAACTTTTTAAATTTTATTTTGCTCATATAATAACTAATTAAATTTATAAACAGGATTTTATTTACTGATATATTTCAATTTTAAAGTATTTAAAATTACTATTACATATTAATATAAGCACATAATTTTAAACACTAAAATAAAATAAAAAATTTAAAAAATATGTTATATTTATTACAAAAACTAGTATTTAATGTGAAATCTGTGAAATCTGTTGTTGCATTTTTCCAGCTAATGAATAATTCTTGGGATTATAGTTTCTTTGGAAAATGAAGTAAAAACTATGAATTATATTTAAATTGGTGTGTCACTGAAATAATGTGCGCGTATTACTCTACAACACGTATGACATAGACTCGTCATCTCTGCTTTAAATTATACTAAATTTTAGATAATGCAATACGTCTTATATGGTTTAACCTTTAAAATGTTAAAAGGATAATCTAAGTAATATTATTTTAGGAACTACTTATATTTATTTACTAATGCTAAAAAAGTAATACGAATTGTGACTTGAATATAATTCGTTCAAAAATGTACGTTTATCCGGCTAAGTAAGAAATTCGTGAACGCCCAACTTTATTTAATTATTATCAGATGAAGCTGAGAGTATCATTCAAATTTTTATCTTTACAAATGTTTAAACATTATTTTTTTTTTAGGAAATATGAAGTTTTCTTAGGTATTTTTGAAAAAGCAATATTGATACAAGTTTTTGTTTCATCACTTTCACTCGTCCTACTTTGGGTCATTTTAATAACGGTAAAATAATTATGCATTACTTAGATTTGATTACAATGGTTAAATCAGTTAAAAACGATTCTATATTCCTCTAAAGTAACTGTTTAGGTTTACGATATTATTAAAAATTAACAATAATTTGCAATAAAGTTTAAAGGTTCAACAATTTTTTTATTTTATGATAAATTGTTTTAAATTGTCAATTCTTCATTTGCATACTTAATAAATTTAACTTTTATTTTATTATTTTAAATCAATTTTTTTCAGATTTTTTCCAGTGTAGATAGATTTGAGACTACGGAACAAACAATAATAAGAATGTTATCTCTAATTCCTGCATTCTCCTTTCAGATATTTATGGTGTGTTATTTATTTGGAAATTTACACAATCAAGTAATTTGAAATACATTATTATTTTAAATATTATCTATTTTTTGATCGACCAGGCTTATATACAACTTAAGAATTTTTATAAAATTAAAAATAATTTTTCTTTTTAAATGGACGGAACTAAGATATACATCAAAAATTGTAATTTTATATTATTTCACTAATTTAATATTTAATTAATAAAAAATTTAATTAAATATTTAACTATTTTATTAAATATTTGCTTCATAATTTATGTAGTCAATATACATTGAATATATTTAATTTTGAAGATAAATTGAGTTCAACAAATTACAAAACCACAGATTTAAAAGCTCTTATTAAATATTCTTTTAATTTTTATTTTTTTGTTCGTCAAAGAATGATTCCATCGTATTCTCATTGTATAGCAGTAATTGGATTGAAATGGATATGAAATGCAAAAAACTAATATTATTAATAATGAGAGTGAATAATGCAAACTTTAAAAAGTTAAAATTTACAACATTAAAAATTATAAACTTGGAATTTTTTTTTAAAGTAAGTACATACTGATATTTTTATTATTTTACCAAAATTATAAAATTCCAATCAAATGCATTCATAGAATAAATAGCTATTGCGGTATTGTTATTTATAACTTTTTAGCTAAAATAATTATATACATTTTTTTGATTTTTAATATATATTTTATATATTATTATATAAAATTATCATATCAAGTATCATTCAAATTACTACAAATATTTTTTTTTTAATACAACAAAACAATAAAATATATTTTTTTAAGCACTGATTTATTATAATATTAAATACTTAAAAAAAAAAAAATGGTGATATGTTTTAATTTTTTTTTTTTGCTATATGAGAAATTTACAAGGAACCGGATTATTATCGATGTAACGATTTTGACGAAATTGAAAACAAGAATATGCATATTTATTTAGTTTATCCAATTATTTTAGTCATTACAAACTTCTGATAAAAAATTCCAATTTGATTAAAAAATAATTTAATTTATATTATTTATTTATTACAGACAATAAGTAATTGCTACTCAATTATTTCAGTTTTAGTTAATCAGATAAAAAACAAAGGATTATAAAACGTTGTAGCTTGTTTTTTTTTAATTGATTTAAGTTTTAATCCAATTATTAAATTTATTTAGTTTTAACTAGAGCTGGAATTTTAATGCTTTAAAAAAATCTCGAAAATGCCCTTAAAAATATGAAAAATGACTAAAAAAACTCAAAAAAATGCAATATAAAAATGCATTTAAATTATATTTATTATAGCTTGAACATTTATACATACGGACTAACGTTTCAGAATACAAAAAAAAGATGCCTTTGCATTAAAATCTCAGCTTTAGTTATATCTAAACAAATTTTAATACAATTCAAAACATGTAGATGAAATAGTTGTTTTTCTTGCACATTTTTAATAAAATAGTATAATAGTTAACAATAAATAGATTATTACGAAAATAAAATAATTTATGTGAATTTGACTATAAATTATATTAATATTTATTAGTATTTATATTAGTTTGTTTTAACCTAACCATTAAATTATATTTATATATTATTATTATTATAAATGTTAACAAAATCATAAAAATGTAATTGAAATAATAAAGTTAATTGATAATAAAGGAAAATATTTTTTCTTTTTTGTGTACCTAAAAGACCAAAACTATGTTTTGAATTTAGAATTTCCTTATATTTTAAAAGTATTAACACTGGTACGTACAAATTATGAAAACGGGGAATTTGATTTATTAACTTTAGTTATTCTGGAAAACAGCCCTTCGTTATCAATAACACCAACTACCAGAAACTACGTATCACCTTGAATAAATATGTTGAGGACTCAAGAAGTCCCCACGGTTAGTTCACATAAAAAAGTTAATAAACATGAGATCCTTAAAAAAAACCTTAAAGGGTTCGCAGAATGTTAAAAAAAGTGTCATTATTAGATCGTTAAAACAAAAAATAATGATGATAAAGTCAATTAGAACTATGTTCAACAATTTTTCAATAAAACGTTATTTCCATCGGTAAACTTAAAAGCTATTATGACAATGCAAGTTTTACAAAAAAATCGCTCTAGATAAAAATAAAAAAAAAAAAAAATCTTACATTTTCATTTAACTATAAGTCACCAGCTATTACATACATTTATCGATTTATATAAGGAAAAACGGTATAATTTTACCTTTAGAAAGTACTGTGCGGCGCTGTTTAAAATCTATAATTTATGTACCTAGTTTTGTCAAATTTTGGTTTTTAACAAATTAAATTAAAAGTTTTTTAAATGAAAGAAAGTGGTAAAAAAATGTTCAGTTCGGAGAAGTGGTAATTATGAAACACGTAGAGTATGAAAAATCACTTGATTTGTTTGAAGGGTTTGAAGATATAGGTGTTTTAGGACGATTTCCAAAATACGATAAACATGCCTTCGTAATCATGGTGATAAAGTTATATATAGTAACTGGAAATTTCCACTATGCTTTTTTTTAACTAGCAATGGTGTTAAGGGTTAAATTAGGTTAGATTACTTATGGTAGAGTTATTTTAATACATTTTTATTTTTTACTTTTTAGCTATCATAATATTTTATCAAAAACTATACAACAAATTATTATGTTATAAAAACTGTGTTTGATCATTATAGCATTCATATACTAGCGCATAATTAATATTTTAATGGCGTAATTTTGAGTTGTTTAAAATATAAAACATATTTTTACCTATTTGAAAATATCATTGTATGTTTTTAATAATCGAAATTCTATTTTTATTATTGCATCTTGACAAAATTAATAATTATACAGAAAAATATTATAGGTATATTTCGTATTTAAATCTTTTTTGATTTATATAAATTACGAACTCTAATGGCATGAAATAATGATACATGAAAGTTATATATTTCAATATTTTTACATAGTATAGATTATTAACATTTAAAACGTAAGTATATGAGTATTCTGTAACATTCTTTTAGCTATAATAAATTTACTTATTTTCGTTCAAACTTAAATACTGCGCCAAGGCTCATAATAAAGTTGGAAGCATCTATATTCTATACTATAACTGCTTATCATTACATTGGTTACCAAATTGTATTACCGACCACTACATTATCATGCACGATATCACGAGTTTATTATCAATATTACATGTTTCTACTTATCAATGTTTATACTATATTTTTGTTGAATTGTTTATTGATAAGCTGCGGAACTGAGTAAAACAAAAAGTAAAACCAAATATTTTTTAAAATATTATCAAATTATTCAAACACCAAGTATTTAATTAACAATTAAAACATAATATTCCTTCTGGCATTTGATCGTTATTTTAGATTTTAACTATTACATTTTTTATTACCCTTATTTCAATAAATCAATAAAACAAACTCATAATGTCATCAAGTAGTGTAAGTATACATTCTTTTCTAATAGTTATATATAAGACAGTTTGGTAGTGTAAAAAATAATTTTTATTTAAATGTTTAATAGAGACCGGAAGATCATCGTCGAAAATGGGACCGAGACGAATACGAAAAATTGGCCAAAAAGCGATTGATGGATGATCTCGATGATGATCGTTCCAAAGAGCTATCACCAATCAAAAGAGAAATGCTCAAGCAACGAGATTACCGTGTAGACTTAGACTCAAAACTTGGAAAAAGTGTTGTAATTACTAAAGCCACTCCTTCTTCTCAAAGTGGAGGGTAATAAATCATTTTTTTTATTTACTTTATTTTTACTCAATCAATTATGTTATATTTCAGTTATTACTGTAATGTTTGCGATTGTGTGGTTAAAGATTCCATTAATTTTTTGGATCATATAAATGGAAAAAAACGTAAGTCTACATTTCATGTAATTATAAAATACTATAGATAAATATTATTTAGTATTGTAGTGGTCTCTCAAAATAAATTACTCTTTGATTAATGATTACTAAAGACTGTAGTTTTTGTAAAGTGTAACTAACACCTGAAATTATTTAAAATTAAATTTTTAGTATATAAGAAATTAAAGAACAAATTTTTTTTAGCATAGGTACTTAAAATTATATTTTTACTACTATTTATTTCACATAATAATATGTGTGTATTTTGTAGGTTTATGTAAAGCAAAAATATTATAATTTAATTTATAGTATTTTATTAAAATATAGTATCATATAAATTTCTATCAGTTTTTCCTATAGCTGTATTGGGTAGACTAAACTTTAATAATTAGTCAATTGGTTGCATATGGTTGTTAAACCTTCATATTTTTATGTTATGTATCATGTTAAATTTTAAATTGAACTATAATTATAACGAAACAAAAACTATAAATAATCCTTATAATAATATGAAAACAAGCATTTATATGTATATAGGTAAAATACAATTTAAAATGTATATTTTAATACCAAAACCCAGAAACATGCAATTTTGAAACATAAATAAAACTTTATTTAAATTTATTTATTCCACTAAATTTGGATTTATAATTTTTAAATCATTGCTTTAGGAATGATACAGGCAACTGCACTAGAATTTGGTTTATTGATAACTGATTAGAATAGTTTTGTACTGTAAACTTTCAATTATTTATCTCTCAAGAGGGATAAAAATAATTCAACATGTTTTTATGAATTTTATTGTTCATAAATCTTAATATTGAGACATAAGTGTATTCTAAATGATTTTTTAAAACATTTTTATATTTATTAATATTTAAATAACTTCATATTTTCACATCAAAGAAATTTGGGGATGTCCATGAAAATTGAAAGATCATCACTGGATCAAGTAAAAAAACGATTTGAAACAAATAAAAAAAAAATGGAAGAAAAGAAAAAAGATTATGATTTAGAACAACGTTTACGAGAATTAAAAGAAGAAGTAATTTTAAAAATAACATACTCTTTCAATTCAAATATTTTTATTTTTATTTGTTTATTACTTTTTAGGAAGAGAAGTTAAAGGAATATAGAAAAGAAAAAAAGAAGGAAAAAAAACGAAAACATGAAGAATTAGATGATGAACATCAAAATGATGATATGGCTGCATTAATGGGATTTTCAGGTTTTGGGTCATCAAAAAAATAATAATTGTTACGATATACTATTAAGTTTAAGTGATAAAATAGTACATAAAAAATGTCAATAACTGATAATAATAATGAATAATACCATATAAAATTGTAATGAAACTTCGCTTTCTATAAATTCATAAATATTCACATCTAACAGCAAATCTCTGCCCTGTTTATCTGTAAAAAAAAAAAAAAAGATTAACATTAATTTTAACAATAATTTTTTTAAAATATTAAAAATGTACATAGAATTATTCATATCATATCATAGTTATTAGAAAACTGTATAATATCTACTAATAATAATAAGAAACACAATTTTAACTTATTATTATTATTATCATATATATTTTGATATTCTTTGAATTATATTCTATTTAAAATTAAATTAAATTATACAGTTCTCTTCACACACATTAAAATATACAATATATATAATGCAAACATGGAGTGGAATATAAAAAAATATTAGAACACTGATAAAGATTTTTAGGGGCTAATAATTAATTGAGAATCCTCACAAAAAAGTTTCTTTTTTTTATTCCTGTCTGAACACTAAAATGTATTATTTTTGTGTTAATGTACTTATATTTATATTTATAACTATGTTTTATTAAGAAATAATATTACTATAATAGTAATAATTGACTACATATAATTTATTTAATGAGATTACTTTAATTTCTAAAATTTCACCCAAGATAAATTTAAAAAAATATTAATTGTATATTTTTATTATAGTCACTACAAATATGCAATAAATTATAATAAAATAATTTTTATAATAGTACAATTATAACAAAAATAATAAAAGCATACTATTTATTATAATAATAAATAGATGAATAAATAATGATAGGTCTTTTTTATAAAAAAATTTTTCAACTTTTTGTAAGGTAAATTTTTTTAATACCTATTCAAAATTAAAATTGTATATTACATCATTTTCTGTAGATAAAACTGTTATAGTTATATAGTAGTTTATTTTAAATATGCTAAAATGTAATATTTTTATACAAAAAACCACCGAATAATTTTAAGTTGATCTATTGGCTCTTAACACACCCCTCCTATTCTCCTTAATTTCTGCTTATATAATATGGAATATTTATTAAAAGTATAAATTTATTATTTTTTAGAAAATGTTAAAACTTTTCTCTAGTTTAAAGGTGTTAATAACTATGACATATCTCTATCTAACTTTGATTAATAGGTATTTTAAGAAAAGTATTTAAGTATAAGAGCAAAGTACAAAAAGAACAAGGTGCCGCAGCACCCCTGTACCCTAACCAATCAACAATGATACAATGTATTTTATAGTTATTATACAATTTTTTCTATACTTGAATAGAATAATAGATAGAGCAGTGGTGAATGATGATCTGATAGAATCAGCTGTCTATTAGATACTTAACACTATAATTACTGTTTCAATTATTAGAATTTACAATTGACTTAAATATTAATTTAGTAAAACAATCATTAGGATTAGTTTAGGTTTATGAAATGAAAATATTGGGTAAAACTAAAGCATCAAACCTTTTTATAGCAATTTAATTTATGATAATTATTAATATAATATTTACAATCTATCTGACTATTTCTAATAACTGTGTGTTTACATGAAGTGCATTTTTACTTAAATTTAAACACTCATTATTTATGAATTTGCTCATCTTCAAAACCTTCCACGGTAATCCAAATAGAGGACTCAAATTAAATTAGCTTTAAGACTATCTAAATTAAAACCAAAACTAAGTCACAAAAAAATTATTAAAGGTGTTATTAATGGATAGTTTCCTCACCTTATGGAATTTAATAATATTAAAATAAAAATTTTCTAATTTGTATAGAAATTATTAAATTCTTTTAGATAACAAGCAATAAAAATGCCTTTTATGTGGAAATATTGTATATATATGTATGTATTATGAGTGGTAAATAGCAATTATATCATTGTTGGTATATAATTGTTTTAAGTAATTTAATTTAATTTATATTTTTAATGAAGCAATCAAGAAGGTAATGACTCTGCTGTATAGAAGGTGTCGATTATACCTCATTAAGTAAGTCACTACAATGTATATGTTAAATTATAATTGTTTAATAATACAGTATTTTGTATTTTTTAACTATGTTTTTAGATATTGCTATTAAAGTAATTTATTTTACTATTAATGACTATTAAACATTTAGTTAATGTTTAATTACACTTAGGTTTATTTAATTTTTGCTAAAAATATTGCATGTATTATACAATATACATGAAGTACTAATATTTAATTATTATAAAATAAATAGTATATATTTACTACATTAACTGTTGATAATACATAAATAGTAAATATATACTGTTATAATATTGAAATTGTAATCAAAAAATATTTTTCATGGGGATTTGAAACTTTTAAGCATAATATTATCGTATTTTATTATATTTAGATGGATTAATAAATGTATAATTAATAAAAAAAAGAATTTAGAAAAAATACATTTATTAATTTGTTATTCAAGCTATTGCCTATTTATACCGTAAATTTATTCACATCGTTTAACAGTAACACAGTACTGACTCTAAGATTAATAGGTAATAATAACAATTATGATTTAAGTATAATAATAAATAAATATCATATATTAATAATAAAAAAAAAAAAAATACAATGATTTTGAAAAAAATTAAACCTAGACGTAATAGGTACTAATAGTTTAATAAATTACTTAAATAGCGATATAAAAAATATACTTTCATTATAAATACTTAGTACCTAATATTTATAGGCTGACGGGAATTATTTACCGTTTGAAGTGATTTATTATTACATTCAAATTCTACTGGTACATTACAATGAATTACTCAGTGACGAGATATACTCAAATTCTCATATATTTTACAAAAAAAAAAAAAATAATTGGCCTTCTACAAATTTAAAATTTTTTTAGTCGATATGTATGCACACACGTAGGCGCCACCGCCAAAAATTTTGTCAGGGGGATGCATTGTACATAGTATACGTGGTTCTAAATAATGCTTAAATTATTTAAGTTAAATACGTAGAAATATTATTCAATTGAAGAAATTACAAAAAAAAAAATTTAGGCGTTTACATTTATTGTTTAAAAAAAATAGGTGTTATAATAGATAATAATATAGAAAATTATGTAAAATAAAATATTTTCAATACCATTCAATTTTTTTAATTTTTTTTTTTTTTTGAAAAACCAGAAGGGTACACGTGCATCCTGTTCGCGGCGCGCCTATGTATGCACGTGCACATTTCTCTACGTTTTTTAGTGAGTTTAGCTCAAATATAATATGGCGTTTAAATAATTCATTGTCAAATTGCATTATCCATTTATCCGTGTAATGTCTTGAACAAAAAGTATTACCTACATTTAATTATTTTACATAGTTATTGATTTTAATAGGTATGAACAATGAATAGGTAACAATAATGTATTAATGTAACATTTTTAACCTGTCCCAAAACCTCTCTCATGCCAATGCTACATAACTGTAGGTAAGTATATCATGATTACATGATATAACAATACTTTAAGGTATTCGGAATTTTCACCCCAAGTATAGAACATTTGCCACCCACGTGGTTGTAGGAAAGGAAATCTTAAACAACCGTTTTCCGGGTAAAAAAAAAAAGGCCCTCGTTTTTTCATTCAGACATATCTACTATAGTCTATAGAGCATGATGGGTCATAAACGCTATTTGTATTTTGAAAACAAGTATGAATTCCTCGTCTCGTCTCATCTATTATCCGCATACAGGCGTCAACCGTCGGCTATTCCAAAAAAAACCAACGGGTGGCCATCAACCTGGATTCTAATTCAGTAATGTACAGCTGTGTATACTTTTACGGTTTTCATAATATGCGAAAAATGGTTCACTTACGATGTTTTTATTGGAAAAAAACAGTGGTAGGTACTAGGTAGGTATATGCATCAAATGAGTTCAGGATTGAAACCGCGACGCAGCCTTTGCGTCTTTTGTTTAAACTTCCCTTGCACATGATCGACCGTCGGGTGCAGTGCAACATTGATACATCTGACCAGCAATCTAAACGATTAATATCGATCAATCAACGCACAAGACACGTTTGTAACTGTTATTACTTAACATTCGTTCATTTTATAACCGCATGTATCACTGCCATCACTTCGTTTAACTCTCCGCGGCATTCATGATAACGATTTATAGACCGTTTTTATATGAGTTTAATGTATCTTTAACAAAACTATTAGACAACTGAATGTAGTTCATAGTGTTATTATATTTTAAACAATATATTTTAAATTAATGATTATGGACTTAAAAGTTTCCTATAAATTTTCACCACATGAGGGAAAGGTAATTAGTGCAAAGCTATTAAAAATGTTGGGTTATAATAATAACGATGATTTACCGAAGTTTATGTTTTGGGAAATGTTTTTATACATTATTATTGACGAAAATAGTTAACACAGTACTTTTTCTAATACAAAAATAGTGTTTCGTATGTATCTATTTGGTCTTGATGGTGTCCAATCGTAGAAGGGAACGATCATTTTCAATTGTAAAATTAATAATAAAATTTAAAAAAAAAAAACAGATCACGAACTTACTTTAATAACAAAAATTCCATTATCAGAACTTGCTCTTTCAAGTATTAATAGTGAAATACTTAGATAATTTGATTTTTTTCAAGTAGTTAAAAAATTTGCAGGGATGAAATTTTGAAAAGTATTCATATAACATTAGTATAACTTATTACATTCAACTACATAGGTATTTTTATTATTTAATACTATTTATTTTTTGTGTTAATTATTTTATTATAGGTAACTAAATTTTTTAAACCATACTTTCGATTAGACTATTTTTACAATAAACTTTAATATAATATTGTTACAAGGCATTGAAAAATAATATCCATTATTAAGGATCTCAGGATTAATCCAGAGCCTCTTCATTCATTCATTTAACCCGGGCAAATGTCTGAAAAAATTATTGAAGTGAACAAATCATTGGAATGGATTTCTGATAGAAGTTGTTTACCATAGTTTTTTTTCACTTAAAATAAGATTTCTTCCTCCGTGTAACCGCTTACGTAGAGTACAAATATTACATAAGTCTTAAATTATTTCAAATCTACTGGAACGAAGAAATATATAAAAAAAATCCATTATTAATTTAAAAATGATGCAAAAAAATAAATTACTTTGATCTTTAAGTATATTTTATTGTTTATTTAATTTCTCCTACTTCTCCTCTACGGGCGTCCTTGATATGGAATACCTCAAAATTAATCTAAATGTTTTCGATATAATTTTAAATCCTTATAAAAATATTTTTGAATTCAACAGAATAACTAAAAAAATTTATACTTTGTTTAAATGTATAATTTCATCCTCATTTAAACTTTAAATTTCTATAAAAATCATTTTGATGATTGTATGAACTATTTAAAGGAAACTTCATATTACATTTTCATAGTTTAGGTATAAAAATTGAACATTTTATACATTTTTAACTATACAATTTTGTTTGGTTTTAAGGTTCTTGGCTTCATTGCCTCCACAGTCGAACAAACGCTTCCCCATTACAACTTCTCCCGACAATGTTGCGCTTCTCTATGCTTTACCCGTACAACTGCTCCAACCGGCCCTCTTGTCTGACTCAACGCAAATTAATCTAATCTAACCCATGCTTAATCTCTAAATGACCAATTAAATCCAATAAATGTCAATTAGTTCCAATTATGTCCAATTAGTGCTAATTAGTGACAATTAATATGTTTTGTTAAGAGGACGCCACACCCGTTTATTATGTTGTCTCCGTCTTACAGACATATAATAGCAAATTTTCGTTCAGCAAAATTTATTTTATGTTGTTAGTTTTAATAATGAAATGAGACTTGGATCACATTATGCGTTTTGTCAGTTACCTATAATCAAATTTAAAGGTAAAATTATTATCTAAGCCATGTAATAGGCTTTTATTGATATTATGATTTTAAAGTGATTTGGAACAATGTAAAATATTGCAACTTTAAAATACTCATAACTCACATTAAAATTATAACATTAATTAAAACTTAAGTGATGGCCTAGATAATATTCTTACTTTTTAGTTTAATAATAGGTAAATTTACTCTTCTATTAAAGCAATTGGATTCTGCTAAACCCAAATTTGCTGTAATGTATGTATGTAAGACGGAGACATGACGTCATGTCGTCATATGGGTGCTCTCTTAAATAACTTTGTATTAGTTCCGTTCAGCGGGTGCGTAGTGGTATGGGTAAATTATAAGGCACAATTAATTGTTTCTATTCTGTATAGTTAAATAATCAACAAAATCAAATATCTTACTATAATTTGATTTTTGTGCAGATGTATGATCTACGTCATATTTAACTATTAATTGACTTCCGATTCCGTGTTCAGTATATAATAACTGCTTTTTAATAGTTGGGTTCCATGTTATCGTCACATTGTTGTCTGACTCAAGACAAAATTACGTAAATCTGTTTCCTGAAATATTAACTAAATACTTTAAAATAATATATTTCATAAAACGTATATTTATAAGTACTCAATGTAATATATAATGTAAATTATAAGTTTAAAAGTTTTGTATCGGTTAGGTTCATCAATTATATTATAAGACTCAAAAAATAAATAATGAAATAGGTATATAAATTAACCTAAAATTACCTTAACTATTAATTAATTTCAATTCTTATTAAACGCTAAAAACATAAACTATTTAAGTAGTATTGTATTTATACTTTTAATTTTCACATCAATATAATTTGTTGTTTTTAAATGCAGAACATCTAAGGTTATTAAAAGACTCTTTATGTTTTTTTTTTTTTTTGTTTTTTTTAATTATGATATTTTTATAAAAAAAATTATTGTTCCAATAATATTTTTAGAACAGATATTTTGATAGTTCGCATTTTTTCTGAATATGGTCTTTGGTATTTTGCAGACCATTGATACTTGTCGACAATCCGTATGTTTACGTATTTAATTATTTTCTATCAACAATGATATTTTCATAAGATTTTGAATAATTTCAAATCATTTATGCCATAAATATATCCAAACATTTCAAACCGTTCTTCTGCATTGACTTACCTATACTTTAAGTTATTTGTTATTTTTGAAAAAACTATCCTTGAAATTGTCACTGGTCCTGCCATCTCTTATTTTCAGTCTTCCTCAATGACGGTTAACCGTGAAATTTCAATTAAAATCTACAAACTTACAATGGAATAAGTTTTATGATTTTTCATAAATCCTATAATTCAAAAAAACACGTAACATGTTAAATCAATTTTTATCTTAATTCCTCGTCTAAGTGTCATTCCGTAGATAAGTAATTTTTATGACCCGACGAATTAGTACTCAGTACAAAATTTGTAAATAAAATAGATTTGTTTATTTCAGTTAAATGACGAGACGCCTACATGAATTGAATATTTTTTTTTGATATTATATCCACTACAGTAATGTACCTCTATTGCCTAATTATAACGCCGTGTAACACTTATTCAAACTACAATAAATTTGACAGGAAATAATTGCTTGACTTGTATTGTGTTTGATAGTGGGTTCACGAGTGAAGTGGTTCCAAATACCAATCACTTTGATACAAAAAATTCGGGTATTGTGTCATAGATTTTTATCGAAGCCGTAATTTTATTGATTTTATAATGATGTGTTAGTTTTTATTTTTTTGTGTAAGTAACACAACACGATAAGAAAACAACAAAATACTTTGATCTTTCACTTGAAGGTAAGTTTGATCAGATTAGGTATTGGATAGACATTTAAATCTTAATTTACATTACACAGATCGAAATTAAAAATTTGAAAATTTTTTAAATAAACAAGAAAAAAAAATAAAGGAAAAATGAAATTTTTCAGACAATTCCAATTTTTAATAAAATCGATTTTGTATTTTTGGCGTATTTTCACAAAAAATAACCATAAATATTTAAAATTTTCACCAAATATAATATTTTTGTTAAATATAATACAATTTTTAAAATAATTGAAATTTATCACTTTTTTTTAAGAATTTTTGATAAAAAATTCTTTACAGTGTAAAAATGTCAACAGTTTTAATTCACAAAAATCACGAACATTTTCAAATTATTTAATAATTGAAATATGAATAATCCCGTATGTATAATGTATAGCTATGAAACAGTTATGCACAAACAGTCTTACACCAAACAGTTTGCTTGACACTTGTACATACTAAGTGATATTCATTAAAATACATATAATATTGAAAAAATAGCAATAACAGTGACAAAACAAAAATTCTAAATAATTTTTGAAAAAGCTGAATTTTTAAATTAAATACTCAACCTTCATACTTATGTAATATATTATATAATTTTTTAATAATTTTGAAAAAAAATAAGTTTTTAATTAATCTAAAATAAGTTATATAAAGTAAAGTAATAAATTTAGTTGATAATTAGTCCTCTAACTCAAAAAATAAAAAATATTTATGTTGTAAACTAATTTTTTAATATGAAAAACTGATACGAATTCATAATCCGGAAAACTGCTTAAAGCGGAATTTTTGGTTGGTCCTATTATGCTATTCTGCATTAGACAGTTTTCACTGTATTAAATATTGTCGTCACAAAATGGGAACCTGCAAAAAGCCCGTTCTTTTATGTACGATATATAAGGATATTAATTGTAGTTGAACACAATATTATATTAACGAACAACAATATGACTTTCACTAATCAAAATTGACTAATAACAATTTCATTACATTATACTATTGTTTAATTTATGTGGCTTTTGAAAATAATCAATACTTTATGACTATTGTAGCTTATAAAGAAATAAAAACTGATACCGTCAATATTACAGATCTAATTTACAAATTAAAATCAATCGAAAACAATGATTATATGTGAAAATAATTACCTTCTTACTTCACTGATCTTACTCTCAACAAGTAAAAATTGGTCAATGACTATCAGTAATATTTAATGTGATTCCTGACGTTGCACAGGATGTGTATCCCTCTCCTTTGTTGTTTTTTTAATTTTATGAACGAATTAAAAAATTTGGATATTTAAATTCTGTTCATTTTTATTATGCTCTGAAGAATTGAAACTCTTTGATCAAATAAGACCCCCTGATAGCTATTTATAAACCAATATTATAAAATATTACTATTTTAGAACAGCGATACACTCTAAATGGGATAAAATAACTCCAAATATACACAAATAACATTTTTCATGTACTCAACTATTAATAACTTCTAATTAAACTATTAATGACCAGTTATTGCGAGTCATATTCGTCTTTTTAAGAATTTCTTTTTTAAATAACATAATATAAAATCTATTTATAGCAATGAAATATTCCACACACAAGTTTATTTCTTAAAGATATTTTAATATTATAATTTAATAAGTTATTATTTTTAAACAACTGACTATGATTATGAATATAAAAACAAAAATAATACAGAAGAAATAATGATACCTACTTACCAAAAAGTTGTAGGAAAATAACCTAAAAATTGTGAAATCATTAGGTTAGTATAGGATAGTTTCCGGTATTGGAAAAAAAGTAAAAAATTATTTGGATAAATAATTATGTTTAATTGATAATACAAAGGTATATAAAATATAAATCAATAATCAATAATAATAAATAACTTAAACACTTTAAAAAATATTAATAAATCTATGCTTTCTAGAAATGTATGAACATTCACACATTTACATTTTACACTAAACAGCAAATTCCTGCATACCTGTAAGAAAAAATAAATAATATTTATAGTTTTTAATTAATCGTTGAGAATTTAGTAGGTATCTATAATATGTAATATATAGAATTATAATATACAATGATTTATCACAGTAATAAAGCTAATTACACAAAACTAATTATGTTTTAAAATATTTTTAATTTCCTTAATTATGATGCAACGAATAAATTACAATTTATAAACAATTGAATATCAATATTGCAAATAACTTTTAAATGACAATTGACAACTCAAAAATATTAATGATAAGTTCATAATATAATTTGATATTCATTTATACTTATATACCTACGCGGTACGCATATAAATATTCCGAAAAATAAAAAAATTCAATATCAACTTATCAATTCATAAGACTTATACGCCTTTGCAGAACGTTTTTCTTGTACTGTAATCAACATTTATTTTCAATTTTATGTAAATAATATTTTTAAAAACAAGAAAAAAAAAACAAAATTTAATTAATTAATTGATTTAAATAATAAATGTAGTTATAGATTATAATTTATATGGCTTAATAAACTAACAAATTTCAGATATCCATAATAATGTATTATATATATTTACTCTAATTTTGATGGTACAAAATATTTAAAAATACTATATCACAAGAATAAAATTATACTTACAATGTTTCTATTGGACAAAACAATGTAAGGTATGTATCAAATGAACTCAGAATTGAATCCACAACGCAGTCTTTTAAATGTTTACAATTACCATGACTTTGGTCGGGTGTTGTACAGTTTTGATACGATTGACCAGTCTAAAAAAATTTTAAGCAGACAACGCACAACATAAATTTTTTATTATCAAACGCGGCAATCATTTAAGTACGGTTTACTCACAGTGTTCAATGATACTTGATAAGTTATATTATTTGTACCAAATGTAACAGTATCACTCAACCATATCACTTCATTGATGTCATGCAGCGATGTAGAATTTGATTTGTCTGTTTTAATTTGGCTAAAATCTACAACCGAGGGCGGTGCGATATTATCTGTAACAGCAACTAAAGTTTGCGAAGGAACCATTTCGGATGCAGAAAGAACTGCATCTTCAGAGACCGCCGAATATGATACACTAGCTTCTGAAACAAATTATTATTACTCTAATTAAAATTTATTTGGGATCTTGAATATATTGAATAGTTTTTCAACTATTACTCTTCAATGAAATACTTGAGGAAAATCCTGATGGTCTTGAAACAATACTATTTGCCATCATCACTGAGCTAGATGGACCTAAAATTATATTTTTAAAAACTTAATATAAGTGAAATAATATACCAAATATTTTACAAGTAAATATTTGTACAAGACGCACCTAATTGATAAAGTGGACTGCTAGCCATTAAAGAACCTGTTAAAAAAACATATCAATGTAAAATCAGCTAAATTCATCGATTTCTTTTACAAAATATATTTGTTTTAATTTATACACACCAAAGTTGTATCTATCGTTAAGTGGTTTGATTTTTTCTGGAGCCGCTGATGTCGTTGTATCATTAGGCTTGACAACAACTAAGGACGTTAGTGGAGTGACAAATGAATACTAAAAAACACATTTAATGTAATAATAACTCAAGTACCAACCACCTATGCAGTTAAAAAAGAGCTTTATAAATACTTCTAATGCTAATTCGAGTGCTTTAGCTTTTTCCGTAGAATTTTCGTTCTTGTTTAATTCATATTTGTCCATTAATTGTTGTATGTTCAAGTATGCCCATAATTTCTCTAAATGACCTGTAATCAGAATATCAAAAAATCGGGTAAATTGTTTATAAAAATATACACATCCTTAGTTCACACATTTTTCTAAGGACACAAATACAAGACAGGAATAAAAATACAATTAATTACCTATTCTTCTTGATTTTGGAAGAGTATCATTGGGGGGAATGATGGGTATATCAAAACACGTGACAATGACAGGACGTTCAAAATTTCCTTCAGTCGAATCGGCATTTAAAGTGCCATTAAAATCAGGCGAAGCGCCATCCTTCAACTTTCCGGCCACAACTAACTCTGTACCTTTGAACAGCAAGTTAAATGTTTTTTTCGTCACAGTAATGTTTTCGACCTGTAAAAGTTATAACATATCATGTATAGAAAATATGCAAAAAAAAAAACTGTGTTGTGTATTTTTACTTGAGTATCGATGTATTGGAAAGTAACGTTGGATAAGATGGGAGAAGATATTTCTTTATAGAAATTACGCAATTGTAACGACGCGTCCGAAGCTTCGTAGATGACTCTTGCGAAACCGGTGTTGTTCAATGAGAGCTTTTTAAGGAAATCTATATCCGCTCCTTCACCAAAACCTAAACTGAATATTGGATACCTAATCATAAAAATTAACAATATTATTATAGATTATAATAAATCATTATGGTTTATTTTTTCAACACCGGATGACAACAAATTATTAATATTAGCTAACTCACTTCTCTTCGTTAGTATTAGAAACATATTTAATCAGTTCCTGGGGTTCGGTAATTCCTGTTGTCGGTTCACCGTCGGTCAGAAACACAATAATTGGTTTTGGCGTGTTAGCACCATCTTTGAAACGTGTTTCTCCCAATTTGGCGATAGAGTGCGCTTTGCTAAGAGCATCTTCCATATTTGTACCTTGAAAATAATTTTTAATTACAACCGTTGCAACACAAATTTCTTCATGTTTAGTATAACATATTATAATATGATTTATCTCAATATTAAGTCTTACTGCTCTCCGATGTCAAGTCTTGAATGAATTTTTTGGCGTATTGTATGTTCTGCTCGGTTGCCGGAAAAACGAAACGATTTTCACCCAATGCCTCCAAACTAAAATTATTGTTCGACTTCCAGTTGTTATTGTTTTCGTCCCAACGATTCGACGTTTGTTGAGTAGCATTTATTGTCCAAATCTGTCATGCGTAAATTTCATTGACAACAATGTTTCTAGTTACCAATAAAAAATTGCGTGCTTACCTGAGCAAAATCTGAGAAAAGTATCAATGTGAAAAAATCTTCAGCGTGGATTTCTGACAGAATTTGACTCATAGCTTCTTTAACTTGTGGTAATTTCTGTCCAACCATAGAACCACTAACGTCGAGTACAAATATGACGTGGGTCCTAAGCGGTTTCAAATCCGTTGGTGCAAAGAAATGAACAAAATATCCATCGTCGATCTAAAAATAATTATGATTTTAATTGTTGTCATTAAACTAAATAATATACCCGAGTGAAATAAAAAAAAAAAGCTAACTTGTATAATATACTGTAAAACACATTTTTTTGAATCCTTTTAAGAAATATTTGTTTATTTATTTTATTGAAATCAAATTAAAATAAAGAGCATAAATATAACGGATAATTACAAATGTTTTATAATTATTATTTTTATTTCAGATAGAAAATCGTTTGTTATTTTCAAATAATACATAATCGCATTGACACATATATAAAAATAAGTTATTTAGTTTTTTCATTAATTTCCAATTTCTAAGGATTTTTATTCAACACTAATATTGTGTATACAATATACATTATATACCTAATTCATTTATTGAATAATTTATTATTATTATTATTTTTTTTTTTTTTAATGTACCAAAAAATGAATAATTAATCATTTCTAATGATTATTTAACTATTTAGCCATTACTTTAATTTAATTTCAATGAAATAAGAAAAATTACTTTAATTCAAAAAAAAATACTATATATTATATATTAATGTACTTTCTTTGCTATGAGGAATGTATTATATTATATTTATAAAGAACATACAAGAACTTGGTTTGGCGTGGAATTATGATCAACGTCATACTGAACTATAAATTGGCCTTTAACACCATGTTCCGTAAATGTTAGCTGTTCTTTAACAGTTGGACTCCACGTTATCGTCGCTTTATTGCCTGATTCACGAGAAATTTTTGCCAATTTGTTTTCTGAAATATATTTATTTATAATTAGAAGCATAGTTCAAATGTAATACTCGTGAGGAGAATATAAAGTATTATAAAATAGGTACAATGACTAAAATTATCGTAATTAACCATACAATATTTTAAATACTAAATCATATTATGGCTCATTGTAAAGCAATGTTTATATTATATTATGACTAATAATGGATAAAAATAAATACATACCTATTTCATTTATCTCATTTATTTCATCAACTATATTACTCTACTGAACTAATTTATAATGTTATTAGTTATTACCTATACTTAATACTAGATAGACAATGGTTTTAACTGCGCGTTCGATTAAAAAATATATATATATATCAAACTACTTGATAATTATGTAAGTATATACTTACTACTAACTGTAGTTTCAATTTCATTTGCTGTTTTTATGTCTGGTACTTCCAATGTTGTAATGTTTGAAGATTCCTCGATATCTACAATAACTTGCAAGTTTTTAACAACCTATAACAACAATAATAATTATAAGCCAATGTTATAATTTCAACAGTTATAAATGCATACTTGATTGTATAATTGTATATTTAAAATTTTGTACTTACTTGTCCGGGCTGTAAGTTAATTACATTTTCATAAATTCCCAATTTCCTGTTTAACAATTGTTCGTAGGTGAGATTAAATGTTACTTTACTTTCTGCTTCCACATTAACGGAAACCGTAAATTTATTTGAATCTCTTGCACTACAGAAAACAATTCGTCAACATTAAAGATAAGAAATTATTTTAAATTTAAGATAACTATACTGTAATTACTTTTGTTCAACATGAGCCGCTGTCTGACCCAAATTAACAGCAGTAATATATTCTTCTTTAGCCTCTTTTTTTTCTTTTACATAAGCTTCATACACTTTTTCGTTTATTTCCCTTAAAATTACAACAAGCCCTATTAATTGGATTTCATGATCCCAAAAATATATTAGTTTAAATTACTTACATTAAAAACTTAGAAACGAATGCAGATTCTGGGAGAGTTACGTAGAACTGTACTTCATGGGAAGTATTTCCCTTGTTGGCCACGCGACTCGATACAACAGTCTGAGCATATCTGTACTTGATTTTCGAATGAACAACGAAACTGTAAATGTCTTCATTTTTAGCCACAACCTAAAATGATCATTTCATTCGTTATATTTAGCTTAAACAAATACAAGCATGAATACTATTGGTTTATATGATAAATTCGTTTCTTAAAGGTATGCCATCAAAGATAAAAGTAATTCAAATAAAAGCTATACATTTAATAACAAAATAATTAAGAAACATTTTATTTTATATTATTATACAGTGGGTTCTTTTAACATAAAACACTCATCATTTCGAAAACTATATAAGCTTTTATGCATATTTATCATAGTCTATTTATGTATGACATTCTTACACTTTTAAATTTATTACTAATTAAATTGAAAAAAAAAGTAATTTTTTTTTATATTTTTTTAGCTGTTTCAATTTAATATTAATAGAGTATTTTTTAGAGAATTTCAAATCATAAAATATAAATTCTGAACGAATAATTAATTAGTTATGGCTATAATTACTTATACCAACCTAATTTTTTAGTAGGTATAAATTCTACTTGGTATAAATAAATATTACTTTTTTAATTAAAAGTAATAATAATATATAATTATCGATAAGTACCTATACGCGATAGAACAATGCAGTAATGTGCGACAGAAAATAAAATCAATAGTTGACTCGGACTTTAAAAATAAATAATAAGAACCAATAGAAACACAATTTTATGTATTATTAATGTTCAGATAATATAGCTGGTCACGCGCATACTCCGTTTAAAGTTAATTATATACCTACATTACAAATTCTTTTCATGAAATTTTAATGATGACATTTGTTTTTTTCGGAAACTATTTTACAGAGGTAGATTATCAACACAAACCACGATCAAAGTGGGTGTACCATGTTTAGACGGAAATTTCAATAAAACGTAATTTGATAAATTATGAATTTGATTGTTTTCATTCGGATGGAGCAGTTTAGGTTAGGTTAGGACACAAGGACGATAACAACTAAATGTTCAAATAATATATAAAATATAAATTATAGCTATATTACGTGTATATGAATTCTGAATTATTGTTATGAAAAAAAAAATTTACATCAGCAAAGCGTTTAATCAATACTCTTTATTACAATTATATAACACCATACAATATATATTAATATATATAAATATATATTATAGATATAATGATAATAAATTATTGATCTAAATCTACAAGGATTGTTCTGCATACGTGTTGCAACTTGAAATAATCAGCATTATTATTATTATTATTATTATTATTATTATTATTATTACTATTATTACTATAACGCACGTCATTATGAACGCACATATTTATTACGACCTACACTACCGAGTACCATATACTAAATATCGTTTTGTTAATAATTTTTCATATTTTAATGACATTGTCAAAAGAAAAATTATCATCTGTGATTATCATATGGCTAATCTATAGTCTATAGCATAAACGTTATAAACATATATATATATCAATACATACTCGGATTCAAAGAGGATCAAAGAGATACATTTTCACTATTTCTGATATTTTCCATCAAATATTCGTTGACCCTTGTTCAATATGATCATTTTCATTTTCAGTATGTTTTTATATTATTTTTTAATAGAAATTTTAAAATTTTTTCAACAAAAAATGTAATTTCAACGCCATATATCTACCAATATAGATATATTACGCGTTTTTAAATTGTTTACCTCTTAAAGCTCTCATTGTATAATCACCTCAATTAAAGCGTTATTATTATTAATTGCCATATTATATTATTAAATAGCATTTATGCATCCTAATGTCCCATTGCTAATTGTTCTGCTAGAATGTGATTTTCTAAGATGACTCTAATTAACAATAAATACTTAAGAAATAAATCATTCATACCTACGTAGAAAATAACATTTTTAACACCCTTGTTTAAAATCAAAAATTAAGAATAAAGAATTTATTTATTATATTTCATAAACCATTTGTCAATAATTCAATTTTAGGACTCTAAAAAACATTCTGTTTCGGTATAAGTAATTACAAATAGATTTTATTTATATTCTTTTTTTATAAACGAAAAGAAATACATATTTTTAGAAAACAGTTATTTTTTAACGACACAAAATTATTTTCAAAAACAATGGTACTTTTTAATGTAATAACTGTCATGTATTAATCAACTTGTAAATAAAATAGAAAATTTATATTTATACCGAATCTTGAATATACTAGCAAAAAAAATCATAGAAATAAAAAAAAATTCGATTTTATTTTTACGGCTTGCAATTGGCTTCCGTTTTTGTTTTATATAATTTATAACCGCTATAATAATAACCCAATGGATTAGGCATTAGCTAATTTGATTTTAATGATTTTAATGAATAAATAAAAAAAATTGCAATGGTTGTACAACATAAGTAGTAACCGTTTCACTAATTATTTTACCCATTTATACCATGTAAACATAGTATAAACAATGACTTGAGTATTCAAGAAGGGTGAAGGAATGAGTTGCGAGTTTTTATTTACTCTTGTGTCAGTTTACTATAGTCAGCTATGGATAAATAATGCATAATAAATCGCGTTGTCCTGTTTAGACTACTACTCACCAATTCCTTATCACAATAAGATTATAGTCAGCAGCTTGTACTTTATACATTGCATCACAAGGATCTATGATTACAGTCCGCAAATTCATTTGCAATTACGAATAGCTACACTTTCGAATGTCTAAAGAATTGTATTGAGTGTACCATCATAATATATTACACAAAGATAAATATTGTATAAGTTGTAAATTTTCTTGACACATGTATATATATATATATATATATATATTATTAGCAATGTCACTTTTTACAATTTTTAATCAAATATTATATTAGTTTCTATATACTGATTACTGACACTGAGTCAATAACGTGTAGAAAAATGTCTGAACTAATATATCATTACTATTATATACACATTATAACAATAGTTATTAATCTCGTTTTTAAAAAATGGGAAACAATATGCATTCACCAACTGTGGAAAATAAAAACTATAATTACATTATATATTTTAAATGAGTATATACTCTTATAGTAGATATTATATACGTGTATATACAAGATGATTTACCAAGAATGGTCAATACCCTTTTATCATTTAGTAGTACATTTATTTAAACTGTGATTTTTTTACCATTTTTAGCGGCAAACTCATTTTTCAAATAATAACTTTCCTTTGTTACAGAAATTAAGCAGAGGTCTTTTAAAAATGTTGATGTATATCAAACGAAATTTGAACATGTAATCCTAAGTTATAAAATTTAAGTGCTAAGAATAATAGTTAGTAATAGTTTTACATAAAATATAAAATAGATATCATTTTTAATAACATAATTATTTTTACAAATTATAAAATGTCAATTAACTACGTTATACCAATAGGACTATAATTTTAAAAACATCAAGCCTCTATTTATTATATTAATCCTATTATCAAGTATAATATAGAATGAAATATAGATTAAATCGATGATTCTTAATCTGTGATTCACTGCCCATGATAATCGTGTCGGGGGTCCGCGGCAACACATATCATACATCAATACCAATATATGACATGAGTGCATTATTACAATATTATTAGATTCTTATTTTTTTTTTTCATATTTTATGGAATTCGATACAATTAAGTATCTACAGTGTTTGATACTATGTGTAATATCCAATAATTTTATTATTAATATTTGTTTATCAGTTTTTTTTTTTTATTCATACACAATGTACAAGCGTACAGTACTTTAGTCGGCAGTCATTTATTTACTACTTACCACTCAAATGCAACACCGACCATCGCATTAAGTTAATAAAAATTAAATTTTAAGAATATTAAAAATATATTAATTTATATTACTTTTTTAGGAAAAATTAAGTGTAAAATAAATATAAATTTGCATGTTTTATTATGTCCACTTATGCAATTTTTAATATAAAATAATTATTATAATAAATTTTGGTTATATTAAGATGAGATCTTTTGTAAAAAAAAAAGCTAACTATTCGAAAAAAATTGATAAGGAGTCTACAATTTCTAAAAATCTTTGATCAGGGGTCTGTGATTTACAAAAGGTAAATACCACTGGATTAAATAATAATTTATAGTACATTAGTAGGTACCTATTTGAAATTAAAAACTCTGAAACTACTTGTACAAATTATTTTGACTTGGATGCGTCAACACTTAGGTACAAAAAAAAAAATCATCTAATTATCGATTTGCATTAAAAAAAAAAAAAAAAAAGATGATCTTCATTTGAAAAAAAAATGTGTATCGTCACAAGACTTAAATTATTTATCGAATCGATTTCCATTACACGGTCATAAAGCGTCTAAGAACTCTCGAAATAAAATCTGGATAAAACCCATGGTCGGCGTATAAAACGGGGTAAACAGTAATAAGCACAGTTATCCGGGCAAATCGCTCCGAGTATAATATTATAGTGTGCAGCTTCGACCGAGACTTATCCGTGGCGCTTTACTGTTGTGATCATAATATTATTAATATTGAATGGGTATACACTATTAAACATTCTGTCTAATGATCGGAGAGTTTTCTGGTTGACCATTTTCATTTATCTTGTACTTAATATCAATAAAAAAAAAAAAAAACAACAACAACGGCGGCGGCGGCGGCGGCGACGACAATATAACAATATTATTATACGTATATAATAATATGCACTTAATGCGTCCGTGCGTCGTCGGGGCCCTCGATTAACGTCAGCTGAATTCGGACGAAGTGCACGCCACACTCCTTAATAATATGTAATAACATTATGAATTCGTATATAACGCGTTTTACGTGCGCATATATTATTATGTATAACAATATTATAGCCATATGAACGGCGGCGCACGTTAAAACACTATACACCGACAAAAAGTGCACAATAACGACGACGACGGCGTGCGCGCGATGGAAATTCCTCCGAACGTCATAATTTATTATTATTATTATTATTATTATTATTATTGTTGTTGTTGTTATTGTTATTGTTATTAGATGTGTAATTTATGTGTGGCCGGCAAGCGAATACATTATTTGTTGTTCTACGCGTGTACACGCGGATGGGTGTATACTGTATATAGCACTCTTGTTTTCCATAGACGCGTCCGCTGTTAACGTCCATTAAATACGTATAAAAAGATAATATCGTGTCGTAATTTTATTGTTACCTCGGTAGAAACGAAAAACCCATTATCCCAAATATCGAAAACGATTGTGTAGGCGACATCGAAAATAATAATAATAAAAAAAAAAAAATGTCTGTAAGTAATAAATATTTGTATAGTTTATCAGATTTTCCGCGTCGCAGACGAGCTAACTATTTAAAAATATATATGTTTTATGAGCAATGCAGGTGGTTACGTATGTTTTTTTTTTTTTTTTTTGTAAGTTTAATAAAGTATACAAAATTACCGTTGACTGCTGTAAACCGTAAAGCAATAAGTAAACCTAAATAGGGAATCAATTTTTATTATAGTTTTGTAAACAAGCGTATCTATATCTATTAACGACAATTTACCTGTTCAAATATTATTTGATAAAATTAATTTATCGGTTTTTTAATAACAACAAAAAATACCATCACTTTAACATTGAAGTCATTCAATAATATAAATAATGAAAATATTTTAAAAATGTTCATTATAGTCTACAATTAAAATAATAACTTTATTTAAAATGTGAATTTTTAACTATATCTACGTAAAAAGTAATTTACAACAACAGCTCCAAAACCGTAATTTAACTGACCAAATCCTTAATATTAATTTTTATGTTCTATTTTATTTTATCAATGGAAATTTTATCAACGGTAAAACAAATTTAAATTTATTTTAAAATATACTCTGCAATAGTAACATTACTCGTGTTGGATTAAATAAGCGTTACCTAATTGTAAAATATAAAACATAAATAATAGACAATTTTATCCTGCTAATAACTGTATCAGTTGAACGTTGAAAGTTAAATGTGTTATATGTAAAACAAAAATTGAACAGGATACACCAGTAGATGTGTTGTAGGATTCAGATTAAAAATGAACATAACTGTAAAATTGTTTATAGGCAAATATATAATTATTACAAATATTTTACGAATTACAATTTAAGTTTTGATAATAATCTAAACAAATAAATCATTTTTTGTATACATACACAATACAAATGATTACTAGGTATGGATTATAGGTATGTGATGAATATCTATTTCGATACACAGGCATAATATATTTGATTTAATTTATACCGCCATAAACAAGAACAATTCTACAATGAGTATGTTATAATATCTAACTTAAGGCATGGAATTTATATTTTTTGAAAAGTTCATCAATTGATGAACAATCCACATTTTTTCTCAATGGGTACCAATCTAAGCCCCACAATATTATGTAAAAAGGAAATAATATATAGATTCAAATATACTTATCCTCCGAAAGACGTGTCTTTTATATTATATTGTTATATTATTACTCATTTCACTCGTATCATTATGATGTTCTCTATCAAAATTATAACCAAATCAATTATTCACAATTATAATATGCACATAAGTATATTATGGTAAAGTAGATAGTATTAATGCTATCATAGAACTTATGTACATTATAACTGAATAAACATAAACTTGATAGAAACCTTGATATAATAAAATTAAATATATTATACAAGTTTAACTTAGTTTACGGTATCTAATAAAAAAATTTTAAAAAAAATTGATATTATTTGAAATGTTTTGCTCCTAACTGACATAACAATATATAGATATACCATATTATTCGTATAAATGGATGATCAGAATATCGAATTACAAAATAATATATAATATGACCATCACTTTTATGATATGCAAAATTATGATCACCTTGTTAAAAAAATTTGCTCGTAGTCCTTCTATTTCGAAATAAAAAAAAAAAGTAAAATTAAAATTAAAATACGCATAATTTATTATAATCAGTCGAACCATTTGAGTTTGACAATCAATAAATTTTGTCTACAAGGAAGACATGTTATTCACGATTAGAATCTAATTAAATGATGGTTGTGTTAATCCCAAAGGTTACGTAAGTGATTATACGAAAATATTTATATATCTACAAATTTTGCTACCACCTTTGGCGGTCAAATAACAGTATTTCAGCAGAATTGCAAAATAAAAAAATATTATAAGTGTTTTTTAATTTATAATATAAATGAATATCTGAATATCAATATTGTTTCAAAAAATATACATAAAATATATGTGAGTAATGCGGGATTCTCATTAATTCATACTGAGAATTCATTAAGCATTAAGATTTGTGCCCATTATATTTTAGTGTTTTGATAATTATTCACTTTTACGAATCAATGTCTACCGATAATAATTCCGATGAAATAACATTAGCTTTAATTTAAATAAATATTGGATTAGTATACAGTATTAAATACCTATAGCCAGTCGTATTATTAACCAATGTTCGTGTTGAAAATATATAACAGCATAAATTGGAAAATATTTACTCATTTAAATTTTATTTTTATATTATTTATTCATTGTACCATTACCAACGTCTAACATTTATTATTTTAATACAATCACGAAACGCTGTAATCATAGTCGTTATCGACCAGTTTGTATAGGTAATGTTTGCACAGTAACAGAAACTGAACAAAATGAATATTCTACCTAGTAATAATAATTTCATATTGGTTCCTTATATCATTTTTGTACTTGCGTATGATTGCAAACTAATAAGACAACAATAATATTATATCACAATAGCGAATAGGTACATTTACGTACAAATGTACAATACAAATATAGACATATAGATTACAGTTAAATACACATGGTAATTTTATAAACCAATACCTTGAACGGCTTGAACGATATCTCGTTAGTATATAATGTATTTTACATAGATAAATAATCATTAGATACAAATTATGTATTAGTTTCAACAATCGATTAAAAAAAAGCTTATCGTACATTTCCTTGAACCTTTTTCGTTTCCGTACTAACTTATAAATAAAAACGCAAATATAGGCTCTAGTGATTTTTAAGATCTCGACGTACATTATTACGTCATGGACATAATATATTTTATCATATTATAATTGAATTGTTTAAATTACAACCATTGAAAGGTAATGCATTGAGCATCGGTAAAACGGGAAAACGCCGATTTTTGATCAGACATAGTATTGTAGCTCGTGGGATCATTACAATAATTCGGCTTCATAATCGCGAAATATACTCGAATCATCGACAGTGTATTCATCGCGGATCTCTGTCATCCGAAAAACTATCATGTGAATTCGGGAAACGGGAGGGGAGCTATATATCAACGTGTTTGTTAGAAATTTAAAAAAAATCAAACACAACCCAGGCCCAGAACGTTGTAACGTTTTAGATTCAAAAACAAAAACAAAAAAAATAAAAATAATACGTGACGAAAAATTTTGCAATCGAGTTGGATACGAACCGGAGACGGCTGAGACGGCTTCGGGGGAGCCGAACCGTAACTGGCCGGCTGCAGAACGTTGTCGGCGGTGTCCGTGAGGTCGGTGGTGTCCGTGAGGTCGGCGATATCGTGGGTGTTGCCCGCAGTGGACGCGGCCAATTCGGCCACGGTGACTGTGGCCGCGGTGGTGGTGTCGACGGCCGCGGCACCGGCCCGGTTGACGGCCAGCGCCAGCAGCAGCGACATCAGAACGGCGGCGGAGGTACACGCGCGCGTCGCTGACGGCGAGACGGACGGCGAAGACGACATGTTGATGCGCCGGGCGTAAAACTTCGAATGCTCTCCGAACAGTCCGAACGAACGAACGCGGACAGAGTCTCGGTGGTCGCGCCGGATGGGCGGCGGTGAGGGCGGGGGGAGGCAGTGGCGACGGCAGACGAAGTGACTCGGACTTATGCCGCACCGTAATTTATTTATTACACGCTAAATAATAATAATAGTAATAATAATATTATAATATTTTATTATGATTTACACGACTGCAACGCGCCGCGGCATTGACGTGATATTATTATTACGATGAAAAAAAAAAAAATAATAATAATAATGTTGTCACCGCCGCCGTGGGGTCGTCGTAAACTTGATTAACAATAACAATATACACCATATTGGGCATATTGTTATTGTTGTTTTTAGAAATTCATTACAATTTAATAAATTTATTATTGTACTGCGCTGTGCCGCAGGGTTTTGCCTTATGGTGTTGAATAAATTACCCCGTTAAAGCGTTTCTCGGTACGAGAAATACAGTATATTTGTCCCGGGATTTGAGTACAATAGTTTTCTGTCAATATTATGTCTCTTTTGCTCGACAATTTTTAGTGGAAAAACAATATCGTTATGCCGAATGATACAACAATAATTATGAAAACTATTGAAAAATAATTTTCCAGCTTAGTAACGTCTGCAATAGAATTTCTGACGATTATTGATTTCTCGTTCTTTCGCGAAAATGTTCGTCGCTAATTGATAACTCTGATGGTTCCTCATTCCGATTTGTAACACGTATGTAATTTTTAGCATTATGAATGTTTGTGTGTGTGATATCGAAAAAATAGCACTTTAAATTTGTGGTTGACCGTGAAGATTTTCCCATAAATGTTGTTTACAATAAACGAATGTTGATTCAAGTAATGTAACAACCCTATATTGTGGGTAAGTAAAAAGTATGTTATAGGTAGGTATACATATAATAATCCCCATTTGCATAAGATCCCAAAACGCGGACACGAGCCCATCATAGGTACCTACATCAGTTAATAATATAATATTATATGATATGGTTATAATCTCATTAAAAACAGTTTATTTTTTTTTTTGTTCATAATATTCATTGTGTTTGTGTTGTAATAATATGAATATTATATTATATTATACATAACCTATGACCCGCAAATCTCATACTACACCTAAATATTATTTTAACAATAGGCAATTATTAAATATCCCAAAAAGTATTGATTATTTTTATGTCGTTACAAAATATCATTTTTAAAAATAATGATAACTGTTTTTTTTTTATTATTTATTTTTTTTATGAATAGCTATAAAAGTATTTAACGTTTAGATGATCGAGTGGATTGAATGTTATAGCATGGAGGCTACTCACAACATGTTCTATTTAACTTAACTCTCAGAAACATATTTTAGTTCGTATTATAAAATTAGAAATGAGTTCTATTGTTAAAAAATGATACAACAGTTATCAGTGGGATGGTTTTATTTTTTTATCAATCAGGACGAATGTGAATAAAATTACCACATTTCGCCCGAATAATAAAAAGTATTGAAAAATATCACATATTTACTTGAAAATAATATTTTATAGATATTATATTTTAAATTATATAAAAAAAATATATTTGGTAAAACGTCTTTCAAGATAAAGAGTGTTTAATATTAAAATAAATACCTTACATACATCATTGACGTATGCGTACGATGTAGGTATAGTATATAATAATTACTAATAGATAGAATAATTATTGTTAAATACGCGAACTTAGCAAAAAGAAAGAACGTAATATTTTTAATTAATTATTTTGCTCATTAAGCAATTCTAGAATGACTACCGAAACCGGTTACATCGGAGTGGTTTGTCCAATTGCGTCACACACCGAGTGTTAGATATTTTCTTCTGCAAACATATACAATGTATGAGTAGGAAGTGGTTTCCCGGAGAAAATTCTGTGAAGCGATAAATTATGATACATTTAATCATCACATGTGGACTTGGTTTGAAATTACTTCATTTTTTTTTTTTTATAGTGCGGTAATCTGTGGACGACACAGTTAGAATAAAGATTAATGATGGCTAATATTCGTTTTATAAAATATCATCTAACGAAGGAAGCGTTTTACGTTTACTGTACTAAAGGTACTATAATGTACTATTATTGTAACTTTTTCGTCGACAATATTTTACAGTATGACATTTTCTATAAAAATATTTCCTGTTCAAATTGGGTAATAACTGATACTAATACTTTTCGGTATGTTATAATAATATCTTAAATTCCATAATTTTGATTTTGGATAGTAGCGTTTTGTTATACTAACAGTTAAGATGTTAGATAAGCGGAGATAGATTCTACAGGTTGTATCCTAAACTTAAATATTATTTAAGATGTCTTCAAAAAATATATGATGGGGATTTAGACGATTAGTAATGGACAATTACACAAACCGAAAGGAGGGATATAATCTCTTGTATGGTGCTCCCGTTTCGAATCCATTTGTGATAAAATACACATATCTGTGCCATCTGTGGACTGTGGTGCATGTGCAATATGTATATACTTAATCGTGTTATTCTCATCGGTTATCATTAATATTCTAAGAGACTCCCATGCTTTTATTTGTTCACTTATTTTACTTCCCTTGTTTTCTGTAATGTCAGCTTATTATATCGAACACGTGCGATCAAGTTTATCATATAATATTTAAGTCCTTGAGAGCTTTTTTCTCAGCTGTCCCTTTGCCCTCAGCATATGTGATGTAATTATGTATAAATGCAAGCATAATTAATCATTATTCATTATCATTAAAATGATAATATGTGGTTTTATAATAATTATATTATCAAAGTCCAACATGTAATTATATATGTAATATTATGATGGTGGCAATCGTCGAGTACATTAATTAGTATAGGTAACTGTAATAATTTAATATTATAATTACTTAGTAGGTATTTACACTGTTTTACCGTGATGATGCCGGTTTTTTCATACAATGCTACTACATACACATAAATTAGTGTTAAAAGGGAGGAGGGTAATCAGTTGAAAAAATTCGAAAATGTACATAAAAATAGAAGTTTCTAAATATTTACAATGCTCAAAAAAAAAATAAAAATAAAATAGTATATAGTTAATATAGTGTAAAAAAAAATCATTTTAGTTGATTCTCCAGCCTGTAAATGTATTCTATTATTTATAGTTACACTCATGTTTATGCAGTTATGCATTAATTATTTATGGATTTACCAACTTAAAAGACAACTACCTATATATGTATATACATAAATACACGTATTTAACCGACAATAAAACGTATATAGGTATTTAACACGAGTGTAATACGACATTGTGACAGCAACTATATCCCGGTTTATTGTACTCACTTATTGTACTCGCACAGTGCAACTATCGCGTTTTACCACCATCGTGTAAACCCGATTCTTTAGTCAAGTTGAACAAGGGCCATTTTTGTCTAGGGCCCCGCTTAGGATAATTAATGTTGTGGTCTCGCGTTATTTTTTTATATCTACGCCAATACAGATGATCACGCACATAATATGATGTGTCCATACATTCTACGTCATTCTTATGTTCGTCGAGAGCATACATAGCATTCATAACGTCAGACGACATACTTTAAGTCACCAAGCTACATGCGCCACACCGCATCCAAAAATCACAATCGACGCTAATCCGATTGCGTCAGCACACATATTATACTTCAATATCTGATGATATACTAATACAATTTATAACAAAATAGCTGTCGCCGTCTGTTTAATAAACGTCAAAACATTATAATATATCATTACTCATTGTCCGTCGTCGTCTGACATTGTGCTGCAGTCTGCGGTAGGTAGGTACCTATCCTACATAATTGGTCCACGTTCGGGCTTCGAATTGCATCGTTTTTCGTACATATATAGATTATTACAAAATAATAAATAGTACTCAAATAAAGCTGTGCATTTATCTTTTTTATATGTATTCAATTATTAATAATAATTAATAATCTCACACGTGGATATGGTATAGTTGAACAAACTATTTTTTTCTGTACACAAAAAAAGTCTTCGTAAACAGTTTTATTTTACAATTGACGAACGATTTATGATAACAATTAACAACGGAGCGTTTACCTATTACTCTCTAATCTACACACTATATCTATAATTCCTATACATGCATTATAATCGTATGTGGGATAAGAAAATTGTTTGTGCTGCGGAATTATTCATGATAGTGGTTTAATATAAATACGTGACTGAATATTATACCGATATTTTACAGCAGAGACCTGCATGTGGGCATATGGCGTATTTTAATGATTTTTCAAATAGCGAAGAAAATATTTGAATATTCTGTACACAGATTTCTAGCTACGCAATAATTAAACAAATAAATAATACGATATTGAAGTTAAAACTGAAAAATATTATCTAAATTCATAACTTGATAGAATTATTTATCATAGTTAATGTTTTAAATTACTACATATATGTTTACATAAACAAAAGCACAGACAATATCGTCCTCAAACTATAAATCAATTTAAATAAATATTAAGTAAAATTAAATAAATTATGACAATTAATAATTTTTTTACAATTTTCATAGTTTACTTTAAACCAATTTATCTATAGTTTTTTCTACTTCTATTAATTCGTCCATATCTATGATCCATCTTCAATATTTACTTAGCCTGAAACAGTACTACATTCCGAATATCGTGACTTTAATTATTTAACCTTTCAGTTGTTTTTCAATTCATCAATGGGTCATTGACGTATGCTCAATACAATGCTAAAATGGCTTCATCTGTTTTTAATGATGTTATTTTCACATGCATTAAACGATTTGTCTCATTTAGACAAACGAAGGTACGTAAATTCTAGCACTAATTTTCTTATGAGCAGTGCTTGAATTGGTAAATTAAAATAATGGGAACTTAAATAGAAATTAAAAAAAAACAGCGTTCCAACTGAATATTTATTTAACACTAACCCGTGGGGGCTCTTATTAGTACTACCATATTTTAAATTAAATAAATCCTAATGTATATCAAATTTTTTAAAATCGATAAATTATAATACATAAAAAATACAGATAAAAATAAAAAAAATAATAACATAAAATGTATGACTTACAAAACAATATTATGCGTGATTGCCCTCAGAAATTGTAACGGTTGTCGATTGGTATGTATTAAAATCAGTAGTAATGGACATAATTCACTTTTGAAAATCCCACCATTTTATTTTTAGTAGAATTTTTATTTTTCATCCTAGACTCAACTCTGTGATCATTATCTTTACATCAACTTGTTCTTTTTGAATTTCACCATCCTCACCGAAAGCAGAGTAAAGGTTGGGAAAAGTATAGAAAATTAATACCTAGTCACTATAGCTCCTAGTTATAATTAAAATAAAAATTTTTATTTCGGGAACAATAACCATTAGGAAAAATTTGTTCGGGAAAAAAAGGTTTCAAATTTTCGGATAAAATACCGTTTTGGAAAAATTTCATTGGAGAATTTTGATTCGATAAAATACCAGTAACCTTTTAATACAATTTGTTCCTAATTGTATTAAATATAAAAAACCATTATAGGTAGGAAATACAATTAAAAACGTATAAGTACGATATACAAAAAAAAAATATTTCGTTGTCATTTATATTTTATATTGCTTGATTGCGTATCTGTGCATTCTTTTAGGAAAATATAGTATATAGGAATGTTAATTTATATCAAAAGCTAATTTAAGAGCTAAGTTTCCATGCGTTGCCTCCTAATTCGAGCACTGCTTACGAGTTGAAAAACTTAAATTTAACAAAAGAAAGCACGTTTAATAAAAAAAAACTCTGAATCGGCATTCAACTACCTACATAATTACTTTTCTTAGTTTCAAACTAAATGCAAGCTAGTTTTCAAATTACATTTCTAGAAATTTATCAATTAAACTGAGCATTGCCTATCAACTTTCTAAATATTTTTTAGAAATATGTACCTACCTATAGGACCTAGCTAAATACCAAAAACACTTATTATAGTAGAAAAATGCTCCAAATTTCAATTTCGTTTTTAATAGAAAAGTTAATCTATTAAGTGAATAAACTTTGAGAATCAAAAGTAAAATATTCCCTATACTTAATAATTTACTTAGTAATTGAGAAAATAAAAAAAAATTAGGGAAAACCGGTAACTTTCATACCAAATTAATTTTCTTATTTTGTTGTAATTTAAATTGAATAATTTTATAGACTAATACAGATTATTCTTGAAAACTTCATCAAATGTTTATATGAGTATTTTTTATATATTGAATAACTTTTAAGATATATTTACTCTTTTTAATCTATCTTTAAACATGTGGAACTTTGATGGTTTTTTCAATAATTGTCAATAAAATTTTGTAAACATTTCTTTGAAATTTCTTAAAATTTTTAAAACATTTAGATTATTTTTAAGCTATTATTAGCTATATCTATATCATTTATACCACAAACCTATTTCCACTGTTCACCAATCAATTTACTATTATAATAATTTAATTAATACAATTTTTTGGCAAAAATTAAATAAACCTATACAGCAATACTAATATTAAAATAAATCACTTTAATAGCAATGAAGTAGAATAAAAACAAGTGAATATATTTAAATTATTTACCACAATTGCTGTGATAACTTCGCTGGGAGTTTCCATAAACTATAATATAATAAATAATAATACAAAATATAAATATATTTTAATCATAATAACAATTAAAAAATTAAATATATAGTAAATAAAATAAAAAATACATAAATAAACACATCTTAATTTTCTTGCATATAAATTTAGTCTAATTTAGCTACTATATGACTTCCGAGCCTAAACTTAATATAAGTATGCACACATATGGGTTGTATAATATAAATTATAATTATTTGCTGTACGTATGCATTTTGGCGAACCGAACACTTAGACTGATGAATCTCAACGATCAAATCGTCAGTAAAACGACGATCGCAACAGCGAAGACGACGGTTGAATAAAAACGCCAGAACGATGAGATTTCAAAACATATTCTATCTATTGTGCGGCGCGACCGTGTTAAAGGTCGTGTTTAGGTCGTTACGCGATTCATACAATTTATCATCTCTTCAATTCAAAGCGAAATTAGGGACAATGATACGATGTCCGCGTTCAGTAAAATATATGACGTAGGTACACACAATATATAATATGAATACATGGCAGTCCAGTCACGAATCACAAGTCGCAGCGAGCAATACGTTGTTATAATAATATATTAAAATATACAATACATACATATTAATGCGTCATTTTTCGGTCGGCTATTCGACAAACGCCTCCAGAAATGACGACTTTATAGTTTATTATTAATCGTCTACTGCAGCATAGCAGTATTTTCGTTTTTATCGACCAACGCAATAATAGGTGCGACTAGAACTTTAAACTCTATAATAATATAAAATATCTACTACCGCTTACGCTGAGTAGACGTGGTGAACGGCGCCTATAAATTGCTTGCTATGCAACAGCTATTGCCTCAGCTCATGGATTTAAAAGTTGTATTGTAACGGAGGCGTAAACTCGAGAAAGAGCGACAGTCTCTCTAAAAATTAAACATAGCAATGCCTCCTTGGTACTTTGTAATTAATAAGTAAAATATTATCGAAAACATAATATAAATTTTTAAACGTTATTACCTAAAAAACTATAATATTTCAAACAATTAAGAAAAAAATAGAAGACAAGTGAGTACCTAAGTGCTACTCTGCTGTGTAGTAGGTGTCTAGTGGGTCGCTGTTATGAATGAGTTATATTTGTATTTAAATATATATCATAAACGATTATGAGCTGAGACACAAACTGTGTCACTAAATACATGTTTCATGATGTATTTTTTTTTTAATACTATAAAAAAAATATATATAATAATATATTGTGGTCACACGACCGCGTTAACATGTGGGGCCATCCATCACTTTTATCGTCGTTCCGAAAATGTTATCGATGATATTATTTCTGTTACTATACCTATAGAAGGCTGTTGTTGAAAAGTTTATTTTACATATAAAAACATGTCATATGAAGGTAATAAATAAGCTATTCAAAACGTACTTTTTCCTCTACGCTTGATCAGGGGTCCGTGATCTACAAAAAGTTAAGAACCGCTGTTAAAAGACACCCTTTTAAATGTCATAAAAATTTAAATATTTGAAAATCTAGAATCTAAACCTACTAATGTAGGTACTTAAAAAGTTAAAAATACCCAAAATTAGATCTTGAATCAATTGTACTTCTCAACCAATTGACTTTAAGGGCCCATCTGTTTCTACGAATTATATTTTTTTTATATACACATTCAAAATTAATTTAATAATTTTTACTTGCATCAAAATAATCAAAGTGAATAATTATTTGAATTGTCATACAAATTTTAAGTCCTTAATAATATTTATATAATCTTAGGACAAAAGTAACTACTAACTAGAAAACCAAAATTGGGTAAAGCGTGAACACAATTAATAAAGATTAATTTACAGTTTTATCCATGTAAGTATAATAAAAATGAATACCTATTACGTTAATATTTCTATTTTTTTATCAAACCATAAATAAAAAAAAATGAATAAAACACATAAAATATAGAATTATCTATCAATTTAACTTACTGCAACAATAAAAATAACATTATTAAAAAGTTTATCACGTAATCCGCCATAACTAAATCTACTTACACTTAATAGTTAATCCGGTTGGAGGTTAATCTTTATTATTTATTTGACATTTCGACTTATCGTTATTTTGTGTCAATTATGCTTAAGTTCATATTTTTAAAAAATATTGAAGACTATAATACTGTATCTTTTTTTTTTAAATACATAACATAAATTTATTGTAGCTTAACAAAAACAACTTCATCATATGAAAGTATTTTTTTTTAAAAAAGATAAAAATAATCGAAATGAAGCTCAATATACTAATTCGTGAAAATTCGTTTAATAAACATTAAATTTATTAGGATATCTTAAAAAGAAGCAATTTCTATTTTAGAACGGGACAAAATGGTTTCCCAAAATGATGAACTTGATAATACCTATTTGCCGGGAAATTATTAAGTCATTTGAATTAAAAAGAATATTTTAATGGTTATATATAGGAAATATGCTATATTTTTTTATTATTCACTGAATATATTAATAAATTATGAAGGAAAATCTAGGTCATCCCAAAAGCAGAATTCTTCCTGTTTTATTTCTAGGATAAATCCTCTGACTATAACTGACAAGTCTGATGCTTCAACTTCTATTGAACCACCAGTAAAAAGACATGCCATTTAAATATTTTACATAACAGATTAACGATTTAAAAGAAATATCAGCTCAAATAATTGTATACCTCAATCATTTTAGTTTAAATAGTATATAAGTGAAGATTAAACGAATCTTACTTATTCAAATAGGAACTAAAATTTGGAAAAACTTGATATATTTTACCTATTTACACGAATAATATTTAGTTGTAATTTATACGAATATTAATGAAAATAAAATTTAAAATGAATAATGTAATTCGATAATGAATTCTTCGAATATTATTTGATAGTACAAATTTGTCGCCCCCTCCACTCCCACCGGCCATCACTAATTTTATTGTTGGTCCAAAATAGGTATATGATTTACCTAAAAGCATCAATTCGCATATACCCACTCTTCTCTCTGGCACCGTACAACCACACCACCAGATGTTAAGAAATACAAAATATCTAATGTAAATATTTGGTGGGCACTGTTTATAACAGCTAGTGATTTAAACTTGAGGGTAAGTTGGCGTTTAAAATTTTTTTCATATTCAGATTGTAAAAATTTCGAGAATGGGACATTTCGGCTAAATGTCAATTCGACGATATCCGTTCCGGCGATACATCAACGTACTTTTCAGCGCGTGATCAAATTGACTGTGTACTCGTAACAATGAATTTATATCTATAATTTACAGCTATACGATAAGATAGTTACGATAGTCGATAATTTATGGTTGATCTGGCTGTAGACTAGTCAGATAATTTTTTATAATTATTAGTTACTCGACAATAGCCTAAAGGTGAAGTACGAATTGCCGTGTATAATAAAGTAGTTTGTGTGTAACCATAATCACGTGTTAAAAGGCAAATTAATATTAAAATTATATGTCAAAAGTAAAATCAAAAAGAAATAAAGATGTGATTACCGTGAATGGTTTTAATGGTTTTATGTATACATTCGATAAAATGTAGTGCGGATAAAACGAAACGGTTTCGACGATTTTTCCGGTTCGAATACATGTCGGTGTACAAGTTTTTTTAAATTTTCTGCTAAAAATCATTGTCGTGATTCTGAAGCGGCTAGAATAGACGCAGATACAGCTTTAACAAGTATCTATGCAGCTATGCGGCCATGAGGCTATGCGTCAACGAGCCATTTTAACAATGGAACCCACGTCTTGTGCTAACGGATTATCATATTCCACAAAGGTACTCATTTTTTTAAACTATTTGATTTATTTATGAATTAAAATAAATATGGTATTAATAAATTAAAATAAATATGGTATTTATGAATTAAAATAAATATGGTATTTATGAATTAAAATAAATATGGTATTTATGAATTAAAATAAATATGGTATTTATTTTATTATATAATACAATTTTACATTATATTACAATTTTTTTTTACTATTAATTTTCACCGAAACGGGCATCGTCGAATTGACATTTCACCGAAACGTTCTATATCCAAAAATTTCGTTTATAAACCACTAAATTGTACGCGTCATCGGTAACGCTATTATTAGTACCAATGTATCTATTAGCATTTATTGTATGGCGTCTCTTATTGTACCTTACCAAGTAATGCATTCTAATCACTTGGGTTTCACAGTTAGCACTTGAATGACTTTTATTAAGATATTAATATCATAAAAAATTACCGACGGCGTTTTTAAGACATACTAAAACGTATTGTACGAACGATCCCATGATATTATTATGATAATAGGCCAATGAAGAACGGGCTCTTGAATCTGTTTCTGTAGTACCTACGAGTTTCGTCGATTTTACTGGTACAAGTACTTAGTTTTAAAGCAACCAATTAATTCTGTCAATTAAAAATTTGTTCTAAGTTTAACAATACAAATCGTTAATAGATTAAATGCACAATAGACATACTATGGTTATTCATATTTTATATTTAAATGATCGCTACCTGGTTTATTCATTTGTAGCTTACCAATAAATACATCATTTTTGAAATATTGCACGTGTACATTTTGAATTTATCGTATACCCAACTATGTCCATCTTATTATCTCAAAAATGTTAACCTACGTTTTTATCATTATCATGTTGCCCACTCATCTGCAATATGTATAGATAACATGAATATTGCATCTTTTTTTTTTCCAATTAGCTCGTATATTAGGTACCTAAAAAATATTTTGTTAACATTTACAAATTCATTTTTAATTTATTGATCAAGTTAAGGAGTAACCAGGGCAGCGGATGGAACACGGTGGTCATATGTAAAAGAGTTTGATAGGTAGTGGATGGCGGAATCGATGGGAACGATGTAAAACGGCGCCCGGTAAATATGATGAAATCAATCATAAAAATACAGCGATACAAACACGTTATAGGCGCAATTATAATAATAAAATGGCTAACCGAGTACACGGTATTTAAACTGACGGTTGTTTTAATTTTCTTTATAATAATATTAACTTACCAGAAGGACGATAGAAGACTTGGCTTAGCATTATGTAGTACGTTTTGTTTATCCATTGTGTTATTAATTATTATAATTAAATCATAACTAGCTATTAGGTATTGGATGATGATCATTATTTATTATTATTATTATTACTATTTACATGTAGGTACGCTAACTTTATATATTTCCTTCTTAACATAATTATTGCCGTTTTATTATAATTTATTTACGGCAAGGCAATAGCGTTAAATTATTACAACACCCACCACACCATACGTGATGAAACGCCGGCGCTGAAAAATTTTTTAACATACATAACTTCTAGCCCAGTAGCATTCCGTTCTGTTATTGACCGAACAGAATTTCGTTAGGGTTAGGTATTGGTACAAACACTATTAATTCTCTTAAATTTATAATACTTTAAATTCGTCTACATGACCAACCAGCTATTCACATGACTTAAGATATTTGAACTATCCGCAAACTATGTGCATAAACCAAATCAATTTGCAAAAATGTACAAATCTTTTGAAGTAACGAGATTCATTAGCACCGAGGCATTAAATAATAAATAAATACTTTCTGGTCATTAAAGATGACGGCGCACAACTTAATTTTTCCACGCAAAATTACGTCTACGCAAAATATAGACACAAACTTATTCACACAAAATTGTTTTTCAAAAGTTTTTGAGTAATAATGATACAATTACAAATTATAAAATGTAGAGAATATTTTCAAGGGCTTATCAATTTTCTAAGAACAATTTTATTTGTAAGTCGAACATATGGTGGAATGATAAAATATTTATGTCAAATCATAAAAATTAATTTTGCATTCAATATTACAATGGATCAGAGAGAAACCAAATATTGCATTGGCATCCTTCTTATACAAGATACAATACCATAGATCCAGAACACCTTACAATAGAATTTACCGCAATACATCGATATCAAAGGGCAAATTAAATCCTAACATTGGTTTACCTAACATTAAATTTACACTTAAGTATTTACTGTATACAACAATTGGTAATATATTTAAAAACTTAAACACAACCAATTACTATGGGTACAACAACATTTATTAATCAAAGAAAAATAATGGATTTGAAATGAGATAGAAACCGGTTTTATGTAACTGTTTAAACTTATTAATTTTCATTCGATTATTGATTATTAAACAGTCAACAAGCATTTAATCACAAAAAAATTTGAATCTTGAGGGGCTCGTTTTATACAAATAAAAAATAATTGTTTTCGTTTTCATAATGATATTATATTCTATTAAAATTATAATTTTAAATACAAGTTAGCAACTGTTGTATGACGGGTATACTGATAAAAAAAAATAATAATTATAATAAATTTAAAACACAAATTAGCAACTGCTGTTTGTTGCGTATACTGATTAAAAAAATAATAATTATAAATGATAATAATTGATGTTAAATATTTTTAAATTGTTCAAATTACTTCTATTTTTATTAAAAATGTAGCATTTGTCTCAGTCAAAAAATACATCAATAAATTTATCTATACAAATTATAACATAAATTGAGCATATTTAATATTGAAGACAATAAAAAATATGGTCAATAAACTAAATCTAAAAAATAGATTTTATTATATTTCTCTTAATTTAATCAAATTGTAGTTAAATGAAATTTACCATTCAAATCAAATGATAACATACAATAAATATTATTTTTTCAATTTATTCAAAATGAATTGCCGAAATTGAAGAATTAACAGTTTAAAACCGATATTATTTTATGAAACATCTAATCAAAATAAGTTAAAATAAAAACAATTTTAAACTGATGAATTGATGAAATCTTTCTATCATGAACAATTTGTAGTTTCTCAGAATAATATCAACTTAAAATAATTAAAAATAAAAGCCGAACAATATATTGTTTAAATTTTTTATTATTTATTTTTTTTTGTTTTGCGAGAATATTTGTCACACAGCACGAAAGTGCAATCTTTCATAGCGTACACATAAATATCCTTATTAACAGTATCAAGTTTGTATGTTATGGACTATATCCATTTTTTTTATCCGATTATTACAAATACAAAAAAGTGGTTTTCGTCATAACAAAAAAATCAAACTTAACTGTAAAATAAAAATTGATTAAGACAACATATGAATCTCCTATATGAAAATAATGAAATGGTAAAGATCTCGCAATTTATTTCCGCTTGCGGTTTTCTCTCTAATATTAAAATTACAAATTAAAAAAAAAAATAAAAATAAACAAAAAAATTGTATGTACAAAAAATAAAATTACATTTATATTTTACAGGAGGTAATTTTCAGTTAAAACCTTAATTAAATAAAAAATCCAATGGCATAATTTAATATTATACTCCTGGAAAATTAAAATGTAATTTTAAAATTCATCATAATATATCAGTCTGTAAAGAAATATTTTTACGGTAAATTTTGTAAAGTTTTAGTAAAAATATAGGAATCTCTAATATAAAAATTAAAAATTTGAATCCAATATTTATTATTATTATTTTTTTTTTGTTGAGACAAAACCAATTTTCTACAGTTTTTCTGTACAAAATTACTTTTTAATCTATAACTTAAAAATTAACTTATTTGTATTTACAAATTTTAAAATTAATATTTTCGAGGTACGAAAAGAAAAAAAAAGATTCTGATGTGAATCTGAAAGAGATCACTCGTCATCGTCTTCATCATCATCATCTTCGTCACTTTCATCTTTTACTGCCATCATTTGTTGTTGTTGCTGTTGTTGTGCAAGTATTTGTTGTTGTTGTTGAACCAACATTTGATGTTGTTGTTGTTGTTGTAACAAGGTAGGCTTGCCCTTGTTTTTGTACTCGGTCATTTCCTGTTGAGCAATTTCAGAAATTATTAATATGGTTGTCCAAATATAATGTTCAATATATTTAATTTAAATGTAACATACCCTTTCGTATCTGGCTTTATCTTTTTCTGCCATAGCTTCATACTTCTGTTTCACTGTAATATCAGCATCAGACCATTTTTTACCCAATTCTTTGGCTACATCACCAACACCATACTCTGGGTTCACAGCCTTAACTTTTCCACGTTCATCATTACAGAACCAGAAGAAAGCAGACCTAAAAAAAAACAAAAATACATTATTTACAAATATTTAATCAATTATTTTAAAATAACAATAAAAAAATACTAACAAGGAGCGTTTTGGTGCATTAGGATCTTTGATTTGCTTCCTCTTCTTTCCACGCACTTTTTCACCCTTGGGTGGAATATAGCTTTGCATTTCAGTATCATATCTTAACTTGTCCTTATCAGCCATCTCGTGAAATCTTTTCTTTTCCTTTTCATTCATTGTCTAAAAAAAAAAAATGTATACATTAAGTTATGATAATAAATGTCTATATTTTATTTTATTAAAAACAATTAAACTATTTGTATAAATGTATGGTATTTACTTTTAATTATACACATAATTAATATATATATATATATATACGCAAATAATTCATTATTTAATTAGTTTACATTATTAATGAATGATTGATTTAAAATGAATTAATAAATTATCAAATTAAATTTTTTTGGGAACTCCCAACTTTTCAACACCCACCACCTACACATTGTTTAGGCACACTAAGCAAACAATTAATTTTTTTTGTTTAACATTCAAATTTAACTAGTGGGACACTGAATTAAAAACCGATTGCATTATTTTATGATCAATATAGTGGAGGCAGAATTTGTCAACAGAGGACGACCACATTTAAACTAATACGAATTTATACGAAAACATGACGTAAGTATAACTCAAACCACAAATTCAGAATGCGATATATGAGAAGAAAGGGGAACATGGCAACAGCAGCAACAGAATTCACAAGGTAAAATTTGTCAATATTATATAATTCTCCAACCCTCTGCGTATCTCCGCATCGACACCCAGCCATAGTCGATGTATCTTTGAAAAGAGCTTAATGTGCGAGAACCGCGTGCGCGTGTGTGTGCAGGCTGGCTATTACCAGCGCTGCGAGGGTGCGGCGAACACAAGGTAATGTTTAGAGTGAGAGGGGGGTTAATTTTAATAATTGCGCCAGCGCTCTTAGTTTTAAACTCCGCCGCCATGTTATCCCCACACCCTCTAGAAAACAACCCCAGCATTTTACACACAAAAAAATCGATGGCAGAACCCCCGAGCTCATTCCTACACACATACACACACAGCTTTCCTCCCCCTACACCCCCCTTGTTGTCGATACCAGCAGGCAAATAATGCGGCTACTACAATTCCTTCCAGTTTAATTTATTTTTTTAACCATTTTTAATAATAAATAATAACTTGCGTCATAACGTTTATTTAGGCGAATTCCACCAAAACAACAATAATAATATAATTCATTATTATTATTGCAACGATTATAGTATGATATACAGCAAAAATAAACGATTGAAAATCCTATCTTCCACGTTAGAACTGTATTACATTTTAAAGAAAACAAATTCGCCTTCGCCTCCGCCCCCGCATCCCCATCCACAATCACCTCCTTTACATTCCTTTTTTTCCCTTTTAACCCACCGCACGGCACTTTAATGTGTTCCGGTGTAACCAGGCCGGACGTTTCGACCGAAATGGACGAATAAAATAAAGTACCTGCTTAAACATTATTAATAATATAAACAAGCGGCCGTGTACAATTTTATACACATAACGTGCGCACGCGCTGGCGCGTTTTATACAGTAGTAAGAGGATTGCGATAGAGGTTGAGAAATAATATTTACACGGACAGGAAATTATTATAATATTGTTAAATAAATTATAAAATAGATTATTTTGTTTATGCATGAAAAAAAAAACACACACACAAGGCGGCGAGCAGCAACAATAACGCGCGAGACGGTTAGAATAATATTCTTTTTTTTCGTTCGATATTATTGTTGGCAGCAGTGGGTGCCGGTTAATCGTGCGTGTGCTCGTTCGTCGTTCGTGAGCGCACTATGGCGGTGGCGGAACGGGCGCGCGGGGGTAACGACGATCTAACGTACAAAAACTGGTTCCCTGGTATGTGCTGGATGACTGCTGCTGCTGCCGCCGCTGACCCATCCTCTCACCCCCTTAACGGAAAACCAGTCCTACGGAACCCCAGCCGGCCCGGTAACAACAGCAACCGCAGCACACACACGGTCGTAAAAATACGCGGTGCTGGCGCAACAAAAACCAGCGAGGCACGCACCATTTTGTTTCAACAACGCAAGAAAAATTAAAAACGTTTGATTTACAAAAAAATAAAAATGTTTCGATATCAACATCAACATCATGGCGGGCGCACCGATAATATTGGAGAAGAAGTGTTGCTAATAATGGAATAGAAACGGCAACGCAAAACTTGATAATAAATATAAAATAATATAATATAATATGTCGCACTGGACGATATATAATATTATTTCATAGTACACACGCAGCAGCGGTCTTGGATATTACGAAGTCGTTACAATAAAAGAATTTTGTACTGCTCCTATAGTAGTAGTGGAGTGAGCAGGTGGTGCTGTGTACGGCGCGTAATCGCTTTTTGTCTACTTATATATATATAAATATGTTGTTATGGGTGTTATAACGACTACGACCGAGTAATTTCCTCCTAAAAGAAACGGTTTTGGTTAAATTTTTTTTTTTTTGTTTACGGTTCGAATTTTAATGAATTCCAGCTGTCGACGCAAGTCCAGCAAACAGCGGACGGTATTTACGGGACATATTTGACTTTATAATTCGGAATAAAAAAAAGAGATGAAAAAATAAAATACAATCGATATATTATCTCCGCATACACTAGCCGCCGCCGTCGTACTGATAATAAAATCGCGACGGAAATTTGCCAAGAACAGATTCGGATAGTGAAAATTTACCGATTTTTTTTCTCACCATGACAGTTCGGTTTATAGTCGACGGTTCACAAGAGAGGCTCGATTTGGGTCCGAGAGAAAGGAAAATTACGGATTTTTTTTATTTTTGTCGGTCATCAGAAACGTGTAATACTATTATACGTCGTTGTCGGGAGACATACACAACAGAGCGCAGCGCGAAGACGAATCACATCAATTTTTTTTTTTTATTATTATTATACGCGAGCGACCAATTAGCCATCTTTATTGTGACTGTATCTAAGTGTTAAAATATAAACTTAAATGATTCATAAATTTTGTGATACTGACCTTCCACCTTTCGGCGCATTTCTTCGAGAACTCCGCGAAAATTACATTCTCGTCGGGGTGTTTCTTTTTATGCTCTTCGCGACACGTTTGTACGAAAAACGCGTACGCAGTCATACGACCTCTGGGTTTCGCATCTGTCCCTTTGCCTCTAGGCATTTTCCCTCGGTTCTGAAAAATAAATGGTTCATGTTATTATTATTTAAAACACACAAGAAAACACTCGTCGATGTCATTTCTATTCATACGGCAGAATTTCATTTTTAAATATACCCACGTGCGAACATCACACGTCAACAACAGGGAACAACCAAGATAGTTGACGCTCAGCTATTTTACAGACATTTGTTTTCATTTACCAGTGGTAAGAACTAAAGGAATCTACAAGTTAACCGCTCTAAATATAAGATTTAACAATATTACTGAAGTTATTACATATTGCGTATACTGTACACCTGAACTCGTGTGATTTGTTCTTACAATAATAAACATCTGTCTTTAATACAAGTTTGACATACATGTACATACCGATATTTATGTGTAAACTAAAATTATAATAGTTGTAAAATTTTATAATTTTGTAATATAATAAAATTAATTTAACCATTAATTTCTACAAAGCTGAACAGTTAAAATAAGACTAATTTAATATAAAATATTCAGAAGTGCTGTTAATGAATAACTCTCTCCACAAATTATTCACGTGCTTATTAAAATAATTTTTTTTTAACTATTACTTATTGTTTTAAATAATATTTAAATGATAGAAAAAAAAAATTAATACATTTCTGTTGTTTGAATCTAATAATGTACGTAAAAAAGTCGTTCAAAGGTTATTAATTCATAATAATTTGCAGCAATAATTATTACATAATGAATATAATCGTTCCATCATTAAATCATCTAATGTTGTTACCCAAAAATCGCTATCGACAAACTTATCAAATAAAAAAGGTGATCAATGGATTTCTCATTAAGATGTATTGTTATTATCAACTGTGTATCATTAATAAATACATCCTCATTACATTACTTACTTTATTCAAGTAATTTTGATTGTTTCGAAAATATGTTAATTTTTGTTAATTTAGTTGTAACTTATTGCTAAAAACAAGATATCCAATAAATTGAATAAGTTTTATAGCTAATAATAAATTTTCTCTTGTGTTCATACTTTAATAAGATCCAGAGTAAAATAAAAAAAAAGGTTTAACACTTTTAAGTTCAGAGTTAAATTCATAGAAATAATATTTACATAAGATACCGGTACAAAGAGGCATATAACCAAATCTAACGCAGACATGAATATGATACATTTCTAAAAAAAATATCAATAATAGTTCATATTTATTTGAAATAATTAACAATTATAAATTTCTAAACTAAGAAAAAGTGATTTCTGAAATTTTTAGTGATATAAATATATTGTTTGAAGGGCAATGAAATAGCACTAGAAAATTTAAATATAATTTGACATTAAGCAAGATTTCATTAGACAAACCAAAATAACGTTATAACAACTCATGTTGTAAAGATTATTAGTGAATATTTGATATTATTTAACTATTTTCATGAAAAAAACAATAAGTTTCTATTTTAAGAAAAATTGACCAACATTTAAGTTGAAGTATATTAATATACTTAAATAATAATTCAGATTATTAGATTAACATTCATATCGATAGAATTATAATTAAATATTCATGAAAAAGTTATACGTTTATCTTAAAATAGAATCTATTTTGATTCATATAATTTTGGGAATATCAAATAAAATGATGGCATACCACACTTTTCTAATACAAATAAATAATTGGCGTATGGAAATACCAAGATAATATGAATAGTTGAAAAATATATTTTTATGTTAAATGATGCTAACAATTTAGACATATTAAGAAATGTAAGTAATAATAGTTTAAAATAATGTAAAACACAACAGTTCTTTTATTTTCATTCATTAGTTTTCAACGCGTTATGTGATTTCGTATTGTTCTAAATAGCTAAGTGAAACAGTTTAATGTAAATCAACAATTATTGAAAGTGAAGGCTAATGACCTGGGCCAATCATATAAAATAAAAATCATTCTTCACATTACAACTACATAGACAATGTGCAAATAGTTTGATCAATGGTATATATATTTTATCAATGGTTTCCACAATTTTAAGATAATTCGAGAACAGTTAATCATTAAATTAAAACAACTGTAATAGTATATAAATATAATTATTTTATCTTTTTTCCGTCCTTAACTGAACTTAATAAGCAAAAATATAATCAATTATACCACTGTATTTGTTCGTAATAGATAAGATAATAAAGTATAACTTTTTAAATGATTAATTAGTCAAGACATAAAAAGCACGAACTCTGGCAAAATTCGATTAAACCGAAAAAAAACTGGTTTTACTTGGCAGTAAAATAATTATTATTAAAATAAAAAAATAACAGTAAAACCTGTAACTACTCTAACAAAAGAAACAGGTTTTTGTTTAATCCTTTCTCATATAGTAAACGACTTTTTAAGTTCTTAAATATTTTTACTAATTAATTTATAATGCAAAAACCAAGAGCAGAAAGTAATCAAAATTAAAAACAAACCTAAATAATCAATTGAACCTATTTAAAACTACTAATTTAACAAAAATAGATTTATGCATTATTTTTAGAAGTTAATAATGAAATTTTATTTTGGATGAAAACATACCACAAATAATTTAGATACACCGAATAATATTTACTATTTACAACGCGAAAGCAAACGAATAGAAGTGAATAATAAATTATTTTCTTGTAACTGCTGGACCAGAAATAATAATCCATGAAGGCTATAGAACCCTAAAAAACCTTGGCATTGGTCTGTCTTTGTGAATAATTAACATCTGTTATGATCTCATTGGTACCCAAAATATATTAACAATAATTTTATTAAAACTTTTAAAAATATATTAAAAAAAATTTTGATTAGCTAATGAATTTGTCTGAAACACATAGGTCGTGTCCTGGGAGTGAATACAACGAAAACCACCGTAAGAAACGAATCATAAATGTGTTTTCTAATAATCAGTGGAACGGCAACTAAAATTACATAATATTATTCTTCTTACTAAATATAAAAATAAGAAAGTCTATTTTAAGGAACAAAACTAACAACAAAAATATAGGACACTAACTCGTGGCTATTACCACTAGGTCGTTATCGGAATTCGTACATTTTTTGGAGTAGTAATACCTGGGGGGGTTTTGGTTGAATTGCCGACAGACCATAATATTTACAATTTATAATCGGCAAGTAATAAATGTGAAAAAAATTATAATCCGAACGTTGACCACTATCACAGTTTTACAAGAACAATGTTAAAACACAATCATAATAATAATAATAATAATAATAATAATAATATAATGTGGGTAACTCGCGCGTTGTTGTAAGGCCACATAACTTTCTATTTATCTACTCAATGACAAATTTATCAGTCGGAATTGCAGCAAAAAATGCGTACACTGTTCGACGCTTTTCGCGCGAGATTATGTGGAACAATAAAAACGTAGGCACAGCAAAATACCGACGTGATCGGATATAGGTAAATCTTAGGATTTAGGACGATTATGTATCGTTGCTGCCCACACGTTTTTAAACGTGACGAGACATAAAAAAAGTGTAAATTTAAGGACAACGAATAAAAAAAAAACATATCGTAACGGAAGGAGGTTAGGGTAGTAGAAAAACAAACGATGTGTGGACGACGACCGGACGTACACGTGAATGAAATCATCAAAATACATATCTCACAACATACGTAGAGATAAGGTGATGCCGCGCTACTCGTCTCGCGTCTCCGCGTCACGCGGTTAATGATAATTACCGCAACTAGCGTCGTCAGGACGTACACACACACATAAACACACAGCCGTTGTTATTGTTATTGTCATTTGAATAAAATTCCAACGGACCGAGATACCCAACAAACGCTAAAACCAAGACTATTAATACTACTACAATCGATCCAAACGAAAATCAAAAAAATGACGACGGCGGTGCTGCTGCCCAGATTATTGACTGGTACACGACAAACCGGCAAACGAAAACACGAAAAACCCTGACCGGAAGAGCGGGGACGCACGCAAACAATTCATATCCACTTATCTCAGAGCTCAGACGAACGCGCATTAACACGACGATATCGCACCATCGTAGTACAACACACGATGAATACGGTTAATTATGTACACAAACAATAATATGATAAATAATCGTGTGTGTCCCACGCGCGCGCGCGCGCTCGCGTTATCAGACACCACGCACACGACGTACGCGTACGTACGTGCATGGGGATAAACGCCAACGCCAACACGTATACAACACACGACCACCAAACAACAACAAACACCACCAATTACCATGATCGAGTTTGGCGACGGTACGTTGTGCACGTTTTGAATGTTATTGTCCATGGCTCCTGGGTACGACCACCATTGGGCCGCGGCGGCAGCGGCGATCCCGTAGCTGTCCGCGTAGTTGCCCATCGGGTTCCTGGAGCTGCTCGTGACCGTCGTCGAGACGTTGCTGTTGCTGTTGCTGGTCGACACGCCGCCGGTGTTGTTCAGCTGCTGTTGCTGTTGCTGCTGCAGCTGCTGGTGCTGCTGGTGGCTAAACGACGACGCCATCTTATAGAACTGCTGGGCCGCGGACACCGCGGCAGCCGCTTGCTGCTGCTGCTGCTGCGCGGCTGCCGCCACGGCGGCCAGTTGCTGCTGATGATGTTGGTTCAGCAAGTGCTGCTGCTGCTGCTGCTGTTGCTGTTGCTGCTGCTGCTGCTGTTGCATGTGCTGTTGCTGCTGCTGCTGTTCCTGGCTGTTGCCCCACCACAGATTGGCCGCGGCTGCCGCGTGGTCGTCCCGGTTGCCCCAGCCGACATTGTTGCCCGCGCGGTTCTCGGACATGCCGCCGGACTGCGAATGGTGCGGGTTTTTTTCACACGGAACACTGTACACGATCGGACACCAGACGTGACGCACAAACGCGCGAACACTGGGCACTGTGGTCGAGACGTGTGTTTGATACGCGGCGGGTGTCAGTAGTCAAATTATGTGTATATATTATATTGTTACGAACGCGGCGCACACGTTACGTGTTCGGCGTGTGCGTGTGTATGTATGTATATATTCGGTCGGCTCGCGTACGTACGTATGTGGTGTGCCGCCGAGTGCGTAGCGGGGCGAAATCGAATGTATATATGTGTGTGCACCACGCGAGTTATGTGCGGAAAAAAAAAACAAAGGGAACGACGGACGCGTGTGTGTAGTATATAATATCTCACTGTATACGCGCGGCCGACGGTTAAAACTGCGGTGGAAAAGGCGGAGAGAAGGAGAAAAAAATAACGAGGCAGACCTGCGTGTTGCCCGCCACTAGCCGAACGACGACGACGACGACGACGGCGACAGCGGATGTTACCCCCACCGCCCGTTTCGTAAAAACCCAATGGCGCGGCCGGCCCCTCCGACCATGGTTTAGCTACCGGTAACCGGCATTGCCAACCTCATCTCTAGAAACCGTGAGCGGCCGAACAAAGAACATTTATATGCGCGCGTACTGCCGGGACGGGACGGGTATGGCGGGCGGGCGGTGACCGGGCTGGCAGGCAAACGGAACGAGCGCGCGCGCGAGAGAGACAGAACGTGAGAGGGACAAACGTGGCGAGAGAAACGGAATAAAAACCGCGCTCGCTCGCGCCAAGGCCACCGGTCGTTCAAGGTTTCCGCAGTTCACCACCGCCGACGTAAAGCGCGCGCGGGCAGCAACGGCGTCGTCCTTTCCCTTTTTTTTCCCTCCAGCGGCACACACGCTCGCATGGATACGATAATATTCTCTCGGAGGAAACGCGATTGGTTGTTCGGCTGTTGATAGTGGCGAGGGGCACAGTTTTCTCAATAAAAGACGTTTTAAACGAAAAATTATTGTACCGCCGAGTAACGAAAAAACACCACCACCAACATTACCGTGTACACACTGTCGCCACCACCATCACTCGCACAGACAGATGAAATCGCTTTGTATCACATAATAATAATAATATACTATGTTGTATTCGAAAATACCTGCAACCGTGATATTATTACAAATAAATAACAAAACGTGCGCAAGATAAGAAAAAAAGGCGGGATTTGACTGGGAAATTATTTTTAATTTTTCTCGTACGTGGCCTGCCGATTTATCGTTTTTGAATACAACAATCGATACACGGTTACGGAACCGCAGCCACTCGGCATCGTTGTGTAAATGGTTATTCTCTTTGGATTTGTGCGGTACGCAAACTGGGAAACACGCGGTTCGGCGTCGAATTGGCGACTGCCGCCGATACATCGCGGGCGCCCGCCAGCGGAGAGTATACGTAGTACAAACGGTAATGGCTGCGCGACAGCGTCCTCTCGGTCAATAATAATAATATAGCGTAGGGATATTATGTGGTATAATATTTTGTGCGCGCGCGCGCCCCGTTGCCGCCGCCATTTATTCTTGACGAAAAAACACAAGATTTTCAAAATTCGAAAGATTTAATCTTGCCTCATTAACAAAATAATTTCATTTTAATGTTCGCGATAGATCGACCATATACAATGCTGCCGACCTTAATGAAAGAGACGCTACCGATTTCCTATGTATACGTTTATATGTAACATTTTACCAACAACAAAAACGATTAAAACGATTAACCGTTACGATAACAACCGGTAACGTTCGTCCTCGTCACAGAACACACACACCATATAATACGATGATTAAGTTTTGCGCGTGTACCTAAATAAAATCATTAGGGGGTTGTGAGAGTTGTTCGAATCCATACACAGGTTCGTTTGTTCGTTACCTACAGACAACAGTAACAAAAGAAACACCATTTGGACAAAGAAAAAACCCGACGACAAAAACGAAACACACTTTCAGATATTACAGTCAACCCTGATAAACGTTTGACAAAATCTGCGATTTTGGGTCACCCTGTATTGTAAAACAGCGTATAAAGGAGCACGCATAAGCACAACCCGGGCAAGCACCAGCATGTGCTGCCGCCGGGGATGCAAAAACTTTATTACTGCCTGGCCTGTGCGCGCCCTTTAATCATTGATTATAAATACACAACGACATTTAAATCAATGATTTCATGCACACAGCTGTACGAAATCCTAGATAATTCGTTGTTCTCAACCGACCGTAACACGAAATATTGATACTACGATATTAATTTACTTTATTAACGAATTGATAATTGTTTGCAACAATAATATAATTATAATAAATTACAAAATAATATAGGTAGTCAATATATTATTATTATTATTTTCATCCAATAAATATATATATATATAACTGTATTAAACTGAAATATTTATTAAAATAATGTTAATTCTAAATAATTATTTTAGTTACAATTGAGTGTTTTTAATCAAAACTGTAGAAATTACAAAACCAAATTAAATCAACTTTTTGATTACGTAGAACCAGTAGATATCACAAAATAAAAATTTATGTGAATAATATTTTCAAATATAATAATTCCATAAAAGCTATAACTAATAAGATTATCGAATAAATAGGTAATTAATAATTATGTAATTGAAATAAAATATACCAATGCATTTAAAAAGATTAGGTTAGTTTTATTGAAATTTGATGCATAGAAATTATAATTAAGTTTCTATAGTCAATATTTATAAATAATAGGCATACAATATTTAAGTCTACAATTAAATCGAAAAAATAACAACTTTAAAAGTTTATTTTTTTAAAATTACATGTATGAAAATACTTAAGTATCATGAACTAATGAATTATAATAAAAATTGTTATCAGTGAACTACTTATTAATCAAACGATAGTGAATCTATTTCTACAAAAAGACAACAGACATAGAAATTATGATTAACCAATGCCTATACAAGATAAAATGGTTGTAAAACGAAATACATGGGAATATTTCAAAAAAATAATTTTTTTTTTAGTAATACAAATTTTAATGCATAGGACAAAATTTAGATAATCCATTTATTAGTTATTTAATTATTTCATTAATTTATTTAGGATCATTAAAATTGCAATTCAAAAATACTTGGTTTGATAATGTTTAAGTAACTTAAAAATGTAATATTTCACTTCTCAGATACGTTTAACAGTATGTACATATTCGTATTATGTTTCAAACAACGAGTCAAATATCATAAATCATGATGGAACATTTTACAAGAAGAATAGTGTACTATTAACATACCCCCCTATCATTAAACTCTTATTTAATACTTAAAACTATTAATAGAAAACCTGTAGTAAATAACGTTGTAGTCTTTCACTAGAAATGCACAATAGTTCACATAAATAGGTATATATTTTTAGTTACTTAGTATTATATAATTCGTTGTAATTGTCACACACAATTTTGATTCATTTAATCGACATAGTGAACAATATTATGAATATTGTCGGTTGGGAAACTTTGGCAATAAATTTTAAAAAAGTATATATATATATCTAAAATATGTTACAATAATACTGATATTTGAGAAATTCAAAACGTGTTTAATAAATCTATAATATTTCTTGGTCAAAAAACAAATAATATTCCACAATAACTATCAACATTTTCTTAAAATGTAACCAAGTAAGTCAACAAACGGCAATTAGAGGGAAAAACACGTTACTATTGTAGATATTAAAAAGCTAATTTACATACTCAATTCTAAGATTTTCAGAAATTGACATTATAATATTATCTAGTGTATATATATATGATCATATATTACGACTTATTACATAATACAAAATCAATTTTTTTTTTAAATCAATCAACCCTTACTTAAATAGTTATTCTAGTAAATCAAGAATTGTTTATTCTTCGCTATACCGTGGCAGCCCAGGACGTACGAATAAATAAATTAGATAAGAAATTAAATTCATGATTATTTAACCTGTCAATAAAATAATGATATACTTAATAGATGATAGTAACGTTATGGTAAAATTAAATACTTACAAATTTGTCCTCTTCAGGTTATCAATAAAAAAAAAAAAAATTATAAATAAAAATATTTAGGCCTTGTGGACAGTGTAATGTTGTTATAAACGACAATAATAATTGTTTCTCAGACAACAATATTCCAAGAATCACTAATGACAGTATTATTTTAAATATAATAATATTATGTACCTACCAAATTTTGCTGAAAGTCTGAATGGTTGAATTGAAAACGATTTGACTCGAACACAAAATATCGCAATTCGTGTACAAGAATTTAAAAACTGTTAAACCCACGGAAATGATTTGTATTATTTGCTTATGGTGTGTAGCGGCGTCCCCATTAGTCGACGCCAACGTTTTGGTGGTAAGTAGTATCAATGGTTTCGTAATGTTTTGTGCTCGGTATGCTAACGCTATCTGCCCGACTGAAACGCACCTAACGTCCCCCTATCAATCTACCAACCGTCTTTTGACGGTTATGTAAACACGTCTTCCGCACAAATGGTATTTCCCTGTATTATAATGCTCAATACGATTAAACTATAAAATTTGTTGAACGTTATCCTATACAAAATTATTATTACATTGAACCAACTCTTGGACAAAAATATTGTAGTATGATAAATGATAAACATTATTGTCATATAACTGGCCAATCGACTGTTGATGAACGGTTTACGTCAACTGATGTACACACAAATAAAAATATTACCTGCCAACATCACACTGAGACCCGATAAAACCCATAAATGGTAAAGCACGATAAAGAGTCAACGACAAATATGGTTTATTAAAAACAGCAGATGTGATGACGTCGTAAACAAAAATAAGACCTTTTTTAAAGAAACAATAAGCACCCATACTACCTTCTTTCAACACTTAAACAGTTGTAGTACAATACAAATAAAACAGCATTTGTAAAAATAATATTATAAAAACCTTCTTGCTAATTAATATTACTTGACATATAAGGATAATGACAATAATAATAATGATATTAATACATTATTTGAAAGAACCTCTTAATTGATAATAATAACAGTAGTAATTATAGCGACCATAGCGGTTTAATTGTTGACGAGCGCGTTTATCGCAAACGTGTATAATAATATGGTAAAAATAGAAACTAAATTTTACTTACATAATAAATATTTTGATTTCAACTTCACTGAGAACTCTCCGAGATCAAGTTTGTTCTGTCCAGTCGACTTTGAAGATTATTAACCGTTGATATTATTCTGAAGCTAGAAACGAACAAAATGAAAAAGAGACATTAGACTGTAGCCAATAATATGTAAATTCGATTAACGATTGGTGTCGTCTGCATAAACAATGTTAATAACAGTAAAAATACAATTAACAAATCAACGACGACGACACGATGATAAAATATTCCAACGACCGTTTTTCGTGCGTCAATTATCATCGTCGTCGGTAACACCTTCCTCCATGCGCGTTCTCCCCTCTTCCCAGAAAAACAGAGGCGGCAGCGTGGACAGGTTTAACGCGCGTTTTCAGTTTCAAAATTACTCCATGACAACGATGAATAATAATAAAAATTCTTGGTCTACCTACCACCTACCTACGCGGTGACCACCCCCATAAAACACGATCGCAATCATATGCAATAATAATATATAATTTCGTCCGCCGAGAGCGTCATCATCAATCGGACGGCGGCAGAGTGCCAAACCCATGGCAGCATACGAGCAATGTAAAAAAGATAAATTATACGATAGATAACGCGTACGGCATACAATACGGTTGTTATTGTTGTTGTTGTTGCGCGCGGTGACCACCCGCAGGCCTATACGTCTACTATCACTTTTGCGGGGGGCCGTCACCGTACGATGCCTCTGTAACCGCAAGACTTCCTGGCGACCGATTTTTTTTTTTCAATAGAGCAGCGAGAAATCGCGAATAGGCAGAAAAATCGCATAGACCAGCCCGACGGATTTGCATCTGCATAGGTTTGCCGCCATTTTATGTAAACGTTTGCGCGAAACTCCAAACAATCTATTTAAGAATAGTTCCTACGAGCCGTTGTGCAAATCGAAATTTCGCGATCATTTCTATACGGACAAATCGGTGTGGTATTTTGTTCGCCGAGAAAGATGCTAATATAGAAAACTGGTAAGTGTAAACATCGTCCGATGAAAAGGCGGTGAGGGTGGAGGGGAACGAATGTAACGCGAAGACGACAACGACGGCGGCAGCGCCGCCGCCGACCGATAGATAAGACGTACCTATTACCTATATACAGAGAGCGTGCCCGTAAATAATGGAGGTACTTGTTTCGATAGTAGCGTACGACTAAAAGCGCCCTGGCAAAATCCTATGAGCGGGAAAATCGTTCAAATTTGATTTTATTATTGTTATTATTCGCGAGAGGACCGATGGCTGCCGAGGCGTCGCCGTTGATGTTCAAAACATTGTTACGATGTGAAATCGTCGATTTTGGCGACGGCGTCGGTTCTAGAGAAAATCGGCCTTAACGAGCAGGCGTCGCGGTGAAAAATCGTGAAAACAAAACAAACCTAGTCCTTATCCACCCAGACGAACAACCCGTGTACGTACCAGAGAGTGAATCATAAGATTTGAAATGCCGTTTGAGCCGTTCGTGATGTGCGGACGACACAAATACAGTGCACAGTGCACACAAGTCGTACGGAAAAACGCACCAGCAACAGCAGCAGCAGCAGTAGCGGCGGTATCAGAGTAGGCGATTTTAATAAATAGTGTTATCGTGTCGGAAACGAGCGAAAACAACGGTATCGCGGAGGCGAAAAAAACGGACGACGGCGACGGCGATGACTGACGGTTATCGACGACGACTGTGACAAAACGACGGCGAAATTGTGGCCAGATCGAAGCGACGGGAAGACGGTATTGAGTGTTAAATGCGTTGCACTGTGGCAGAGCGTAGTAGTACTGTCGTAGAGGTAGAAAAGCGAGAAAAATTAGGAAAAAGCGTTATAAATACCTGGCAGATGGACGTGTGTATATCGGTCGTCGGCAGT
>NW_020271560.1:2978651-3162646 GCF_002803265.2 Melanaphis sacchari | reverse complement strand
CATAAAACATAATACACGTATATACCTATATAATGTATAATATTATATTATAACGCTATAGCATCCGCGCCCGCGCGCGCTCGCGTGTGTGTGTGTGCGCGCGTGTACGTTCGAGCATACGCATATACAGCGCGCGTATATCACACACACACACACACACACACCGAGCTTATATCTTTTTTTTCTCTCCATAGTCATATTGTCCTTTTTTCCACCGTTTATAATGCCACTCTACCAACCCCCCGCCATACACCACCCAACCATCGTCGTTGCCGCCGTACATAACGTATTACTACGTACGCGCGCACAAACATATAATATTATATACGTTTATATATTATAATGTGTGTGTGTGTGCGAGGGCATTACGTACACACTCACTCGACGACACACGTTATAATATTACGTGTACATATATTGTATATTGTATATATATATATGTAATATAATATTGTGTGCACATACCCTTTCGGGCGAAATGCACGTCGCGCGCACACAAAGTGTGCTGCCGTACGGCGTACACTCAACGCTGCCGTTTGGCCGCAGCCGCTGCCGCCGCGTACGAAAAACTTTAAAATAATAATATTAATAATGCCATATTGCCATGTCAATGTATTGAAATCATTAATACCGATATGCACCAAACGGCAAACACAGAACGAAGTATACAATTGCACGAACACACTCGCGCGCATCCCGAGCGCCGAGAAGTACCTGTTTAAAAACATCATAATAACAGATTGTCATCCATTTTTTTTTTATATCATATTAATTATAATACAATCGTATTAAACATTAAACGTAAATATCTAACGTTCGCAGTTCGCACAGCAAAACTCGTTTAACGATTTAAATTTAGAACGATATCGGTTCCCGCGAAAAAAAAACCGACAATAACCGCCCTTCCTCCCCCCAATTCATCGTTGTAATTTTATTATTTAATGCCTTAATGGAATATTGTTGTGTACAATTCAGATCACGACATATTTCAAAACAGTTTACTAAAAATAGTTATTCCAAGTTATATTATTTATAACCGATCAAAATTCGTATCTTATCTTATCTTATTTAACAATGGGCTTCGGTTGCAGCTTGTACACGTTTCACCGTGTGATAAAACTTTATTTCCATTTTTTAAATGTATTATGACCTTATATTAAACGTTATTATTATGCCGCAATATAAAAAAGCCTTCAATAAAATATATAGCCTGGAAAAAAAGTTTACAAGGAACCTATATTGTCCGTTTACCGATATTAATGTCAAACTATCAGGCATGAGTAACATGGGTTTTCATACGATAACTATAAAATATTATGATCTAAAATATTAGATCATATTATTATATCAATAATATTATAAATTTTTCCCTATTGGTTATAAGTAGTAGGTACTGACAAAACCCATTTGACGGGCGGACGGCTGATACTCTTGACGAGTTTATAATATTATGTACACTAAAAATAATATTATCATATTATTCATTTGAGCACAACATGTAATATTAACATTAGAATCGTAAGATACAACATAATTCATAAACCTATTACCATACATTAATGCAGCTGCTGTATGTATTGCTGTGGCGTACAACGTACACGAGCAAAAGCGCGCGTAAAGTCATAATAACGACCAAAAATTGCAATTTTTGTTATTAACGCTCGTTTTATAGGTGTGATCTTAAAATTTATATGATGATAGTTTCAAAAAATAGTACAAAAAAAGAAACGAATAAAACCAATTTATAATACTATATTAGATAGGTACAGTACGTGTATATTGTACGTTTCAATTATTACTTATTTGCTGACTGCATAATTTCTATTATCATATAAGTAAATAGCATTATATACCTCCTATATTATTACACATGATATGATGATATATATATATATATATATCAAATCCACAGAGTAAAGAATAAATAAATGTATTTATGAAAAGAGAGATTAAATAATGCTTTCGAGTACTATTTCAACTGTACATTTCAAAAGAGAAAAAAAATATTAATATGAAATATCATTACAAGGCACATACTATCTAATGAACAATATTATTACTCAACTATTTAGATATTAAAATTTTATTTATAACATAATATCAAAATCAAATGTTTAAATTGTAAGTTGTGTGAAAAAAAAATTGTTTTAAAAAAATATTATACGTAGGTATCAAGTGATACTACCTTTTTCCATAGCTATAGACTTGAAGTTGTAGTAATGCTCACCAGTACACACTGCTATATGCTATCTGCATACACATTTAATAATATAGTACCTATATGGCTATATATAATAATTTAATATTATGTATCATTATATCGATACCCTCAACGAAAAGGGTTGTAATTCAGTTTTTAGGATTTTTCAGAGTAATTGTTTTAACATTTTAAATTACGATTTTGCTTCTGCTTTTCAACTTTTTAAGTTACGTTTTTATCATTATCAATATCTCAGAAAACATTAAAATACTATTTTGAGGATTTATGTCTTTTAATAGTTAATACATAGTATGAACACGAATATCTATATAATTGTATGCATCCATATACGTAGTTTTACAATACACAAAACTTATTTAAAAATGATAATAGTAATGAAAATAAAAATATTATACGACAAAGTTATACATTGTTACTCATAGACAATAAACCAATGGCGTATCCTGGGAAGGTTTGAGACTAACTGTCTTCGCCAAAAATTAATATTTTTATATTAAATTAAATAGGTATTACTATAGTTTATTGGTTTGTTATAAATACACTACAATAATAAAGACGTTTTCTTTCGAAGTAAAATTATTATTAAAAATTAGTATTTAATAATTGTTTACTTGTGTGTAATAAACTAACATGCAAAGAAAATAGGAAAGTTTATAAGCCCCTATAAACAAAATTCTTGAGTGCGCACAGTTCACCTCTATAGGTATAATTATAAAATTATAACATTGTCTACTGATTTTGTTTCACTTTTTGATAATTATGTTTTGATGCAAAATATATATTCAAAATTATAAACACCAAAAAAAAATTAATTTTTAATTTTTATTGTATCAAGTTTAAATTGATAAAGTTATGCTAAGATTAAATTTTTTTTTATGTATTTTTAAACTGAAAAGTGAAAATAAATTATAATAAGTGGGTAATTACATAGTTGATTCCTTAATGGTATTTATTTAAGTACCTTTACAAACATTCTTATGTTATTGTTATTTGTTGTTGAATTTGTAAATACCTAATAAATATACCTATATAACTTATACTATTAAATGCATTGATACGATGTGCATACAATTAACAAAATTTGAATAGTTTGAATTTTGAAATATAATTAATAACAACTACTTATTCCATAAAATCAAATTGGTAGGTAGGTTAAATTATAATTTAATAAACATTTGTTTTTACCTAAATTGGTTACATAATATCTTTATTCAAAATTTAAAACTGTATGAAGGTACCTAAAATTAGAATAAATATTTATGAACTTTTACATAATCACCGCACCTTGAGCTAAAATTACTTTTGAAGTTTTTAAAAATTTAGATAAATCTATTCAAAATATTTTATAAATTAAGAATTCTTTCTTTTTTTAAGTTCATCTATATATTCATCTGTATATTTAATTTACAATGTAATACCATTAATACCTACATATTATACTATGATAGTAATATGGTATAATTAGTAGCCAATAAGTAAGTAAATTCATAAAGATAAGGATTGTAGTACATCAAATAATTAATTTAGGATCACAGTAGTGACCGATAAATAATTTTTAAAAAGGCTAAAAATTAAAAAAAAAAAATATGTGTTGACAATAGGTACTAATAATGATATAATGATTAATGACTACTATTGTGACTATACACTTCATTACTTAATTTTAAATATATTGCAATTTCAACAAAATTGAAAATTTCAATATTTTATAAATATTTTCTGTGACACAGTTTATAAATTTATTTGTAATTTATTATAGTTAATTATAGTTAATATTAAATACAAACTATTATGTTTATTGATGTTAATACTATTATTCCGTGGCGGTTTTTGAAAACAGTTTTATGGTTAGGTTAAGAACTTTAGCCCATTCAAGTTATATCTTAAAATGTTAGTTATTCCAGTAAGTATCAAAAATCTTGGTCATTAAAAAATTCTGGATATATCACAGTTTAATTAGTACAGCTTTTAAATTCAGTGTTAAATAATGCAATATATCTAAAATTGTTAGTTATTGAAAATCTTTTTAGAATATTTAAACAATTCATCTATAAATATAACTGACAAAAACAAAAAATTCAATAAATTAAATTCATTGTTTTGTTTGAAATCTAAAAATATATCTTAAAAGTTAATCATTAATAAATACAAAGCAATTATTTACTTTAAAAAATGTATTGTTCACATTATTTTATGGTAAGATTAACATTTTATTAACATCATACAAAACAGTAAACATGTTAAGAAGTTTTTTTAAGTACAGATAGTTTAAATATTTATTTAATAAACATTACAGTCATTATAAATTTAAAAATACTTTAAACTTTTAAATATGTGAATACAATATTATTTAAGAAATACCTTTTATTTTATAAAATACCTATAAATCAAAAGTGATTTGTTGCCATTGTACAAAAGAGAGACAAGTAATATTAAACATTAATTAGTCAACTTGGCTTAAATATTAGAAATAACACTGTGATAATGTAATAGATGTGTTTAATTTTAATTGATAAATTGTTGTAATAATGTAAAAGAAAAATTATTTTGAATGGAAACAGTCTGTCAGCCTATATCATAATAGGTATACCTATTTCATGATATGTTTTTAATATAGCTATTAAAGTAATTTGTTTTACTATAAGTATAATAGGTAGTAAGATTATTAATTAATTTATGCCAAAACATTGCATTTATTATGTAATTAGCATTGATTATAGAATAGATTATTCTATTTTATTATTAATAATAAATTATTAAAATAATATTTATTTATATTCTATACCATATTATGTTATCATTGTTATTAACTTTTGAGTTGACTCCACCTCACCATAGAATATAAATATATTTTTACTCAGCAATACATTTTTATCAGCATCTATGGAAAAAAAAAACTAAAAAAATTAAAATATTGAATATCTTTAAATAGGTAGTTCAATAAGATTGAACATACAAATATTATACAATTATATCATGTGTAAAGATACAAAATATAAATCTACCAATTTTAAAGTTTCTATAGTTATTTATTGTGAGTTACCTATAATATTTTAATATAACATCGTAAATTCAAAATTTTTCATTTTATAAAAATGTAAGACTATAAATCAAATAACACAGTCAATGTAAAACAATAAGATAATTATTATCATGAATCATAATATTAAATTTCAGTTAATATTAAAATAAAAACAATGATTTGTAATGGTGTTAATTAATAAATAGTAACATGAGAAAATATTAAGATACTTAACTGGAGGTAATACTTGTATATGTTGTCTTTATATTACTAAATCATAATGTACCAAAATTAACTTTAGACTTCTATGTTTGTGCTGTTAGATTTATTACTCGAGCAAATAAATTTATCATTAACCCTAAAATACATGTTTAAATATTAATATTTTACATACTTATAACCTGGTTAAAAATTAAAATGTTATAAACAAGAATGAGAGGATATAGATAATGTTCGTACTTTTAAGTTTGATAATAAGTTAATTTACTTTAATATTATAACTAGGGCTAGGGACTTCGTGTTCTAAAAAACCTTAACATAAGCATGCATTTGTGCCCTAAAAAATCACTAAACATGCTATTAAAATATGCATATAAAAAAATATATTTCTAATAAATGATAATATTTGTAGATATGATACTTAAATAGATAAATTTAAATATATAGTTTAATTTGATTAATTAGAGATAATTATTTTCATTTTTTCAGATTTATTTTCATACTATAACAAGTTTTAGTCTAAAACAAAAAATTTTAAATTAAATTAATTAAACTAAACTTAATTTAAAATTTTATTTTTTTTTTATAAAATAAACTTACTCGTTCAAATAAATAATTGTTAAATATGCATTTATAGAATGAAAAATGGTCCACTAAAATTTGCAACTATAAATTTTAAATATAAACTCATATTACCATGAAACAAATTTCTATATTAATTAGCTAATGTTGTTTTTAATGATTATTTAAAAATATACAAACTCCTACAAGTACCAAGCCCCAATTATAGCCAACAACAGCAAATTTTAAATGACTAATTACAAATTGTCTATGCTGTCCATTAGTAAGATTAAGTTGATTAAGATAAGGTATTCAGGTATAACATCCTCTTAATGTTTAATTCTATAGCTGTGTATAAAACCAAGTCCACAATTTAAATTTTAGATTTTCAAAAATACTCATATAGTTATATGAAATTGTAACATTGATAAGTAAATTTATAGGACAAATTATTATAATACATATTTTAAATTTTTTTCATTTCCATTTATAGAAATTAAAGGTTTTGAATATATTTGAATACTTATCAATGTAGATTAATAAATGGATATTTAATATTTTTATTTTAATAAACAATATGATCCAAGATTAAACATGTTTTTTATAAGATAGTAATAATATCATATTTACAACAATTCTAAGTATTTATCAAATAAACAGAGGATTAGTTAAAATTTAAGACTATAATGTAATATCAGTGATTATACTAATTAAACTAGTAATAATGATAGTATGTTTATTTTTTTTTTTAATGGAAGCTTCGAAAACAAATGTGTTTTAAATTTTAAAATTATATTTTTGTATGGATATAAAAAATCTATTATAAAATGCTAACATAAAAATGTTATTACATTTTTGTATAATTTTAACAATTTTTAATGCTTGGTTATTTTATTGTTAATACTTTATTAATGTCATTAAATATTAAATTTTTCAAATAGTTTTTAAAATCAATAATTATAATAACTAATAAGTCTACCTAAAATTAAAATATCAATATATTATTAATTTATAAATGTATAATAAATAAAATGTTTACAAAACAAAAGTACATTTTTCTTAAATTGAAACTCAAAATGAGTACATTGTTTATTGAAGCATATAATTTATAATATAAATCATTTGGTTTAAATAAATATTTTTAACGCTAAATTTTTAGCAAAGTAAATAAAAATATTGATTTAACATAATACATACAATTTTTAATCACTAATTTAAAGAAAAACCAATAGATTGATTGCTCTTTAATACTTTAAATATTTTTTATACATTCTAAATAAATGTTAACACTAAAGATAAACATACATTTTAAGAAAGTAAAAATAATTGTATAAAATATAGCATAACTATGACAGTGTATCTGAATTATTGTTTCCATTTTTTTGATCTAATTTATTACCATTTGTCTTGATTGTGTAAATGAAAAAAGTAAGAGCTTCTTTTTCATTAACTGATATTGTTTTAAAATGGTTTAACAACGCCTAAGAAAAAAAAAAAGAATCATGGTTAATACATTATTTATTGGTTACATAAAAGTTAAAATTAGTTAAACATTTTAAGAAATTAAAATCCCTTTTAATTTATCATTAATTTACAAAAATTATGATGAGATATATTAAATTAATATAGTTAAATAATTAAAACTTTTAATATATTTATTTAAAATTAATCAGTTACAATACTTGTTTTTTTATCGAATAATACAGCTAAAAAATAAACTAACAAATCTTATTCCATAAAATGTTTACTTTTCAAGTTATCTCTTATAATAAAGATTATTTCTTAAATGTTTAGTAATATATTTTTTATTTTAAAAACATAAATTTTGTGCACAAATTTTGTCAAACAAAGCAAGTTGAAAATAACTATGTTGAAACATATTGAGTTTAATTGATATATTATAGAAGATATTACCTCTGCCATTTGAGCTTTATTCAGACTGGGTTTTGTCACTACTTTAAAATGTTTTTTATAACGTCTAAGGGTATTCATCTGGAGTTGTGAAAAGTCTACTTCTGGTGCTTCATCTTGACTAGATGGTTTCAACGTTCTAGCACTTTGAATCATATTTTTGTGATGATCACAAATGTAGATATGTCTCGCCTAAATATATATATATTATTCAATTAGAAAGCAATTACTAATAGTATACATAAAAATAATAACTATATGATATAACATACAACAGCATCCAAATGCAATTTAAGTTGTCTGACAGTATTACGAATTTTTTTACTATAAGAAGCGTTTCCAGCTTGTCTCTGACACCGAAATCCGTCTTCTTGTAAACAGCAAATCTTATCAAGAGGACCACGTGAATCTTCTTCACCAGTACTGAAACCGTTTTGGTTCATTTCCTAAAAATATAAACCATTAATTAGATTATTGAAAAACGAAACAAGTTTATATAATTAATTGTAAACTAGAAAAAAAAAAAATATGCAATGAAAACTTATTTGTATACTTTTCTAATTTACATATAAAATAATAAATATATATACATAGTCGAGAATACAACTATAAATTTTAAATATGTAATATAATTTATTTCTTATATGGCCAGACTTTATTTTATATCTTGTATTTAATTTTTATACTGAAAGTATTGATTTTTGAAATAATGAACATGATAGTTATAATTTTTCAATTACAATTCGGTGATTAATTAGAAATTATCAATTTTTATATTAATAGGTATGTATAATATATTGGTTTTCTAATTAGTTATAGGTTGAATTTCTTGTTATCAACGGGTGTCCATCATCACTAGTATTAATATTTATAATTTTTATTATACACCTCAGTTTTTCTTAATAACTAAAAACTTTGAATGCTATTTTTCATAGTATACACCAAAGTAATTATTTAATAACGCGTAATAATATAAATACATATAAATATCTATATTAAGAGTGACATATCTTACCTGCAACTGTATGAATTAATTTAATTAAATCTGAATAAAATAAGAAAAATTGTAGTATTTAAATTACATTTGCTTAACAGAAAAAATTTTCACAATTAATCGAAAAGATGATTCTTTTTTAAAATATGGCGAATAAATTTTAGAAAATGTACATCAACTATGATTCCGATTTCAATAAATTCATAAATAAGGAACAGACACTATAGAGCAAAGTAACAAAACAACTTTTTACATTAACAATGATAACCTGAATTGTTGTATGATACAGTAAGTTGATACTGGCTGCTTATTTGTTTACGATAGTGATAGGACTATAATATAATATACCATAGACATATATGTCTATGTAATATACTAAAGATAATATGATAAATGAACTATTGATAAGAAAAATGAATTATCATAGTGAAAAATTTCAAAAATTTAATATCAAAGAAGCTTAAAATTGATGGACTAGCGAAAAGCGAACAGACGATAATTTAATTATTATTGATAATATAATGTTTGGTCAATATTTTGAATTTTTATTTCAAAATATAGTGTTATAAAAAAAATATACATACCAGTGATATTTATTAAAAGACAAACTTAGACCTTGATCCTTAACATGTTTATAACATAATACATTTTTTTTCTTGAAAATTTTGATTGTATTCTTTAAGTTTCTTAACTATGCGATACCTTGAATTGTTTACTAGTAGATAAACTGTAATAACTGTATATTTCAATAACAAACTAATATTATGTATTTTAATTTTTATGTCAACACAAAATATGATGTTGCGTATGTATCATATATGATAAAATATATAAATATGAAAATTTTACCTCATAGTTAATAGTTTCAATATATAAAAATCATCTGAAATTAAAAACTTTATTATTAGAAGTCAATGATGTCAGTAAATATTAAATAGATTTTTATGTATCTATTTATAGCTCTTATTGTATATTGAACAGTAAACTATTACACAGTTAATATAATTAATGGAAGTATAATTGAATATTTAATTAATAATCAATCAAATATAAAATATATTTAAATAAAATTGCTCAATACATTGTCAGACTATAATATAGTTCATTATATTATTTTTAAGACTAAAGAATATAAATTAGTAACAAAATACAATTTAAAATAATATCACAGACAAAAATTAATGAATATAACCAACTATGTATGGTACAAGTGTCATCAGTGCTTTACAAGCCAATTGTTGTTTATAAGATATTGTAGTATAAAACAATTATTTAATTTCAAATTAAAAGATATATAATATGGAATAAATTCAAATGTATATTGTTTTAGTCTAAAAATAATCATACAATTTTTGAATTGTAGAAAAGTTGACATCACTTAAGGTTAATATATATAAATTTTGAGTTAAAAAAATAGATACTTTGTTTATATTTATACTAAGGTATACTCTTTATGACATTACATTTTGTTATGTTTATATGTTAGGCACTTTGTAATATAATTTTCTATGACTTATTTTTTTTTTTTACATTTTCTGTTATTATTAGTTTTTGTTTACATCAGTATTAAATTATGATTTATCAATGATGTTATTTTTTTTTTTAAATATTTATAATGAATTTGTAACATATGAGCATTATAATATTACATTGTATAAAACTAAAATTTATTTACAATTTTAATTTTATTTCTAAAATAAGTATTAATATTTAAATAATTTGTTCGAATAATTTGTTACTTAAATTTTAAAATAATATTTGTTTCTTAATATGATAATGACCAGTTAGTTGATTTGGAGTTGAAATTTTCTATTATCCATTTTTGATCATCTATGTTCTGTTTGCATTGAGTAACATAAACTTTTCTAGTGCTAATGTCATGTTCCATACATCTAGGATTTTTTCCCTGAACAAGTTTCATTTTACCCTAAAATATTTTATGATAATTAATAACAAACATTTTTACAACTAAATTACAGATGAATATACATGATCATAATGCCATAGTTGGTTTCCTCCACCATTATGGCATCCATATAAGCTGATTTTTGCTTTGAATGATGAATCACTTATATCCAAACACATATTATTTCTTGTTTTAATATCATTCCGCCAACTCAATATAAATTTCTAAAATAGTTAAGACATTTAAAATTTATTACTATCAATAACTAAGTTTTCTAATTATTACTTGATTTTCATCATCTTTTTCAATACATTCTTTTAAATTGAGCAAATTTTCAGATGTAGCATCTAAACATAGTTCTGGAGCAGTAAAAGTTCTTATCTAAAACAAAATCAATAAAAGTAGACTTGAAGTGAATATATAATATTATCTATTATAACTACAACTTAAATTTCTTAATATACTTTCCAATTTAAAAGTATTACAATTATAAATTAATACAAAGAATTATTGTTTTTTTTTTGCTTCTAAGTATAAATGAATCCAAATCTTTTTTATTATACAAAAACTTAATTTATGATTAGATAATAAATAATAAATATTTTTTTACTTTAATCTAAAAAATTTTGGGTTTATGTTGAATTATACATATACCTTTCCTTTAAACACATCTGGTGGTTCAATAGGAGGATATTTTTTGACTAAATCAAATGCTACTTCATGCATGAACCATTTAAATGGTTTACATTGAAGCTTTTCCCTTATTTTTTTCTGTTTAGTTATATCTCCTGTATTGATATTCCTGTAATGGGGTCTACGCAGATACAAATATTCAGCATACTCATCCATCCATACTTCTGCTACACGACGATAATTCTAAAATAATTGTAATAAAATATAATGAACTACATGGCTATTGATTACATAGTGTTATTAACATTAATAATTTATACATTTAATTAAATTTAGAAGTAATAACATTTTTTGATGAATACATTTATAAAAAGTTATTGAACTATAAAGTACCAATTTTAGTTAAATATATTATACAATTATCTATGGTAAAATAATATGTAAATAGTATATATTGATAAAATTATTAAAAATATTTTTCATGCATTTACAAATTTTGATAAAAATTACATAATTAAATAAGATGGCAATTCACCTTTCCAACAAAATCACCAATGCCAGGATTAGGAAATGGTGCAAACTTTCTATAGATATGGCCTACCCTTGAACAAGGTGCATCTAAAATAGTACCACCACATTGCCATATTTTAAATGATAATTCATATTGTTCTCCACCCCATATATCGAGACCTGGATCATAACCTCCAAGTTCCCAAAACCATTTAGCTGATATAGCAAATAAACCGCCTGCCATTACAGGGCTCCTAAAAGAAATGAAATAAAATTACTAAAAATACATTTAATAGCAAAACTTTAACACAAACAAAAATGGACTATAATTAATAGTAAATTTATTAAAATTTTAATGTTTAAAAGATAACTATTAAAACAAAGATAGTTATCTGTTATAAATTATGTGAAAAATATTAAACTAGAAGCTAAGTTTGTTACTAGTTGCTAAACAATTTTATTTGAATGTATAAAATGATTCATCAAGCATGCTCATGAGTATTTTCTCTTTTAATTTTAATTTCATTCAAATTCAGTTTAAAATCTATAACAAAAATTGATTAAAAAATATTGATGCGCCTAAATTAAAAATAAAATATGTAGTTTCCTAGTTATTAAATTATATTTATTGAAAATATGGTACATAAAAATTATTAAATAAAATATATTATGAATTTAAAATCATCATTTTTAGTTTAATAAATTAAAAATTATACATTCAATTTTATTAAAAAAAAAAATGTCCAGCTTAAGAATTTACAAAAATAAATGGTTATTACTTATTACCATTGAAAAAAAAAAAAAAAAAATGATTAAAATACCACGGGACACTTCCTAAATAGTATGTAAATCTGTATACATTTTGAAAACATTTTGTACATAAAATTATGTACTTAAAAATTCCAAAAATCAACATTTGAATATATACTTAATTAGAGGATAAAATGGCTGTAAACATGCTTAGTAGAATTATCCTGTACAAAATATTTAAATTTAAAATTTTTTATTTTTTAATGATGAAGTACCTCTAGAGGAAGGTTTCTCCACTCTGTACTTCATGTAAGATTATTGTTCAGTGTAATAGATACTCTAAATAAAAATTATGTTTAAAAAATGTTATTTATTGTTGTAAATAGTCATTACCGAAATGGTTTGGTAGGATACAATAAATCTTCAGGCAAAAGTGGCAATCTTTTATAAAAAAATTCCCAATCAAAAGCACCTCTAGCACCTTCATCTTGTGCTCGATATTCAAAGGTTTCAAAAGCAATAACATCAATTAATGGACACACACATGTTCGATAATCTTCAGTAATAGGTTCTACAAAATAAATTATATCATAAACAATACTATTATATTCACATTATATTTTATACCATGAAAATAAAATTTGTTCAAATAATATATAAAATATGGATAAGAAGTATAATACCTAAAAGGGGAGGTAACCAGTTAACATTTGCTTCAGTATGTGAATCTAAAAATATTAAAATTTCACCGATAGCTTTTCTAGCTCCAGCTAAACGAGCTCTAATTAAACCTTGTCTTTTTTTCAAGTGTATGACTTTAACGGTATCAGCTAAATTGTTTGACACAAAATTATCTAATGGTCTCTTTAAACTAGCTAGAAAAAAAAATTATTTATTTAGCAGATGAATACTCGAAAAATAATTAATTTTTATAAATTATCAAGAATGTCAAGTATTGTTACTTATAAATTTGTTAAATCAATAAGTTAAAAAAATATATTATTAGTGATAAAAAAAATAAAACAAATGAAATAAGTACATTACCTTTAGTACTTGAATCATCCACTAAAATTATTTCTTTAAGTAAACTTTTAGGGGAACGGTTTAAGACACTATACACAGTTCTAAGAAGTGTTGAGAAATGTTCATTGTGAAAAGGAACAACTACACTAATTGTAGGTAATTTACTACTGTATTTTATAAAACGACACCTGTAAATTAATACAAATACATATATTACAATATTTGAAAAGCACATTAAATATATGACATGAGTAATGGTGTCCAGATAAGTTATAAGTAATGCATTCGCTTTTGAAAGGAGAGGGCATAAACAACTGTCACATGAAAGTTTAATATGTTTATTATAATAATTCAATGTTGTGGACTACTCATATGAATAGGAATGTTGTTAAAAATAGAAACAATTTTTTTTTACATATAAAAAAAAAGTGTTGGGTAGTAATATTTTTGATATATAGAAATGCTCTTACAATTTTTTTGTACACCACTAAACATGAGTATATGAAATATTTAAACTATAGTAATAAATTACAATTTGTGCCGTATATCTGGTATTGAGCGATTAACAGATATACTGTCACTTAACAGGGCGTTAAATCCATTTACTTTATACAATTCATCATATTTATGCTGATTGAATGATGACAATGTAGCACTAATTCCTTGTTCACCAATTCCTAAATATAATTCAATTTACTTAAATCAATATAATACAATAAAATAAAATGCATTCTTCTAATAAAAATATTACCGATTCGCTGTCTCTCTCTATTAATAAATTCCCAATCATGCCAGTCAATTTTATTATTATGATTTTTATTTGTATTCAACTGCTTGTTGGCAATATCCATTTTCTCATGCGTAGATTTATTATTTTCATATCGATTAAATTGAGTAGAAAATTTAAAAATTACAGTTGTCACGAGTGCAGTGATCACAACAAAAAATAAATACTTAAGTATGCTTTTAAGATTTCGTTTCATTTTGACTTAAGACGTGGAAAATAACCAGTCATAACAATAACACGTATTTGATACCTATCTATATTAAAATATTTAATTACAAGTGACAAGCAATGTAGGTTTACCTAACATAAACCAACTAAGTAGACAACGTTTCATTTCCATACTGATTTAAACATTATGAAGTATAGTAGTGAAATTGAAATATCGACATAAATAAGTAATGACTAACGACGGATGGCAATGACGAAAGATAAGTAGAGAAGTACATTTTTAAAATAGATACAACGCCACAACGATATGTAATAACACTAATAACTAAAAAGTAATAACTATTGACTATACTATTAATTACTATATATTATATAATGTAGTGATTGCAGTGTACACTGTTCACTGTTCAGCGACAAGGCGTAGCTGGTGCCTGGTTCGAGATTCGAGAAGCCGCCTGGCTAACATGCGCCGATAGCAGTTTATCTTTATCATAATTATTTGTTTTTATCATAAATTCATAACAAACCATGACATAATGACAAAACCACAGAGAAAGATAAGATTATAGTAATACGCAGAATATCAATTATAAAAATAATAGCTATTATAATAATATCAATTATAAAAATAATAGCTATTATAATAATTTGTTAATAAAATTATTAAAATTGTATGTATTAGGACGTGAATATTAACGCAGTACACACAATTGATTAGCAAGTTATAAAAAAAAATAGTAGCTGTAGTAGTAACAGTAGTAGACATTAAGTAAACAATTTATGAATCATGAATCACATGTTCATAAAATACCAGACAATACCTAAAACTTTTTAATATACTGTTACTGTAAACCTATTATATTCATTGGGCCAATTGAAATTAGTATTCCAATTCAAGATTTAATACATCGTACTTACTACGCACTTATATAAATTTATCATATAGTCAATTTATATTACTATATTTTAAGCAGATTATTTTTAGAAAATATGAGAAAAATTCAGTCTCCTCCTCAAAAAAAAAAAAAAAATAAGCTACATTTGCATTTGTGCCCATGTGTGTATGTACCTACCAACTTATCTATTATTGTCTATTAACTAGTTAATAAGTGTAAATACTAAATAATATACAACTCCACGTCTTCACTGGCTTCTATTTTTTTTTTTATATTATAACTTATAAATCTTGTAAATTCATATCTACATCTCAGTGAGGGACAAAACAAATACCTAACATTGTTCAATGTAAATTATGACAAATATTGATAACATGAATTAATTTTTTTACATTTCAAACACTGAATACCTTGGTAAGATATTAAATCTGTGCTTTAGACTTCAGAAGAAGTATGCGAGTAGGTCCTTTACGTCAATAGTCATTACTCATTAGGTACTACGATTAGTACAATTCAAGATAGATTCCGATACCCGCAGGCCGCAACCAATGAAAAACAAAAATACCTATTTACGCAATTTCTTTGTGTAATTCAAATAAGAATATAGGTAACTCAGTAACTGTATAGATTATTTATACAACCTCACTAAATATTTATATTGGCATTTTCTTCGTATCATGATATATTTTTCAAAATATTTTGGCTCTATTTTTAAAACTATAGACATATATAGAATATGTTTCTATAATTTAAAAGCTTGAAAATGCACTTAAGTAGTAAGATACTTAGATATTTATAAGTTATATGGCTATATAATTATTAGTTTCTCTTTCTCATATAGCTATCTAAGTTCTTAAGACTTAAAGTAGTTATAAAATATCGATAATACATAAGAACATGTTACACAATTTTTGTTTATACCTAAGCTTTAGAAATTAAAATTTTGACGAAAAATTCATTAAATCATCACAAAATTATTTGCAAACTATTTTTTATAAAAAATTCCTTAAAAGGCCTAAAAGTTTTTAATTTTAACACTCAAAAATTGAAAATGTATTAAATTATAAATAGTTATTTTTTGGTATGGCATAATTTTATTATACGTTTTTAGGTAGGTACTCAATTTTTTTAATTTATTAAAATTTAATCTAACCTCGTTGTTTTATAAAAAAAGCGGAATTCGTCGTTTGTGTATCTTATATAATTAAATTTATAATTCCCTGGCAAAAATTTTAGTTGGTCGTTAATGCATTGTGGCCCGTAGGTCTTAACAATAATACATTAGTACAAAAAGTATAGTACGGCAACACGACCAGATAATACTCTATAATAGTCCAATAATAATCCTAATTCTAATACGAGTGTCGAGTATAGTGTGGGCATGGCCGTTTTCGACCAAAATCGTACCCTTCCCTTTTCGGCCGATTCACATTTCAACCAAAAAAAAAGTTTAATTTAATATTATTGAAAAATGAAAAATACATTATGGATTATCAAAACGGACAACTCGACAGATATAGTATATAGCTATGCTTTATAATTACCTAAAAGTAAATATATTTTGTATACTTTTATATTTGTAGGTATGATTTTGTTAAGTTGGTTTCAAATAACTACTTTGAAAAGTAGTGAACCAGCAACCTAATCTAAACAGTGCTAACAAAAGTGAATAAAAAAAAAATGAATTATGACGTATGAATATTATGATTATATTATTATTAGTATTTTATACAACTTATACATTTTTTAATATTTTTTTATGATATGTATAACATAAAGACTTATATTATGTAATTATTATCATTATTTATTTGTACCTAACCTACTACTATATTTAAAAATAACTAACAAATTTATTTTTTTTACATAAAGACTTATAATTATTATTATTTAATAATACTTTTTTTGGTCGAAATGTGAATCGGCTGAAAAGGAAACGGTACGTTTTTGTCGAAAAGGAAATCGACCTTTTTCAAAATTTGGTCGAAAAGTGATTCGGCCGAAAAGGGAAAGGTACGTTTTTGATCGAAAAGTGTCTCACTCTATAGTGTATACATAATATAAATATAAGATTTAAAAATAAATAAATTATAAATAATTATGACCTATTTAATATTTATAGTTACAATAAGATAATACTGACATTAAATATTTTTTGAATATTTAGGATGTCTTGATAAGTATTATCATCAATTTTTATATTACTATTTTTTTATACTTACCTATAAATTATAAAACACAAATAATTATATAGAATATAAATTCGCTGTAAATCGATTGAAACTAATGAATATAATAATTATATTATTATAGTGGATTGTACGTTATAGATATGTGTAAGTCAAAACAAAAAAAAAATACTATATAAAAGTATTTTTTATAAGAATGTATGTCTATTACTCCTCGAAAATAGTAATTAAAATACAAGATATATACCTAATTGATAAAAGTTACTTTATAAAAAATGTAACTAAATACAAGCACAGAATATGAATACAAGATACAATGGTTACAAACATGAAATAAAATATATTATTATATCTTAGTCCGTGATTAGTGATTATACTGATTAGTGATTACAAATGTAAATATGTAACTCAGTTACTTCTATTACTGCACAGGTTACAATAAATTGCAATACACAAAAAGATCTTCATTACTTATTTAAAAATATATATAATATGTTTCTACATAGAAGAAAAATAACTATTAATTTATACAATTTTAAAAATATATAAAGTAAATTTATACTATATCTTTTTTTTTTTTTAATTTTAATTTTAACTACAATTTTATATTCGAGATTATTTTATTGGCCACGCTGAAACATATAATAAAAAAAAATCGGTGAATTCGATCTATTGTATAGGAGCTGATTAACACCTAAAGTAATGTATTTATAACTTTAATTAAATAAGTATCTAATTTAATTTTCTATTAGTAATACCATTGGGCATTGAGTATACTCAATGGTTATATGGACATATGTTATATAGTTAATTATACGTCATATAGTATTTCAATGTGTAATTTGTTTATTTCAGCGATGGTGGAGGCATAGGATTACAGATGCAAACAGTGGAAAAAATTAAAGAAAAACTTTCCATATTTAATACAACACAAAATTACGTAACAAAAGTTGATTGTAATTTTGATTGACTAGGTATATGGTTGTACCTATGCACACATCATCACATTTTTACTATTAAGTTTACAGTACTTATCTTAATATTTGTTACCTAGAAATAACTTAGATAATCTTTTGATTATTTATAAGTAGTAGAATATTAAAATAGTTTTTTTTATCTTATAATTTTAGATAGGTAATCTTATGAGTTTTTTTTCATAAAAAAATATCAAAAATCAAAAATATTATTCATTAAAAACTACATTTATTAGAAAAACTTTTACGTAAATTCTATAATTTACAATGCAACTTTAAAAATGTTTCAATTTTAAGCTATTATTTTACTTATTTATAAACCCTAAACCTATTCACATCGCTCTATGGAAGTCGCCTGAAGGCCCTGAAGTCGGTATTGAGTAATATACTCGTATATTGGTACCTATATATATTCTTCCACTGTGCAATTTATGTTTTATAACGTATTTGGAAGGTTATTAATTATTATGGTGTTTCGTGATCGACGTTGATTTGTAACGCAAGCACGATATCACTGGTTTGTTTTTTTTGCGCTATTCAAAGTTATGAACAGTCAAGTACTATATGAAACGTACCATAGATGTTTTTTGTGTGCTGTTTATAGTTCCAAGAAATCTCTGGTACAGATGAAACGTACCGACAGCGTTATTGAAGAACTCTTGTTATAATTAATATAATTACTAATTAGACGTAGTGCAGCTGTATTGTTTTCTAATTTTTATGTAATACCTCGATGCCCTTACATATGGTTCATAATAATAAATCGTATATCCAAATATATTTATATAATTACCTATACATAAATAGATACATAAATTATAATATCAAATATCTAATAATATGTTGCTTATTTTTATTACCATTGGTGCCTAAATAAAATGCCAATATTTAAAAGATTTAAACTATGTATTTAGTTATTTATTATAATTCCCTTCAAAAAATCTGGGATCTATACACTCAATTAAATATTGAAGTGTTAAATTATATTTTCTATCCATACATTATGAAGTTATTTAAACATGTATATGCCAAGGGAAAATAGTTAAATCAGCCTTATGAGATTTATTATATCTAATGGAATAAGTAGCATTTGAAAAATGTACTAGGAGGTACAAAATTTAAATTATTTAAAACTTGTAAAAATAAGAAAGCAAATTGAAAAAAGTTGATGTTGATAAAACAAAAATTTACCTATTAGAATAACAGTAGATACACTCATGAAAAATGAATTTTCTTTTTCATCTTTACACCCTGTTTTATGGTGTTAGGACTTAGTGGTAGTACAGTACCCTACTTTGACTATTATTATAAATACAAGAATAGATATTATTTTTAAATGTAACTAATAATAGCTTAAATAAAATATACGATGATCAACGGGAACATACATATAACGTTTAATGGAAACTTATATTCAACGTTTGATAGAAACATATATACGATGTTTAATAGAAACATACATACGGCGAATAAATGTGACGTTGCGGTAACGTTTCGGAGATATATATTAAGGTATATGACACAAGGAAACATAAAGATAATGTTTTTTAAGTGTAAAATTGCTACGGTCATTAGCAAGCATAGAGACGTTGCCGTTATGGCGTTACGCTAATGCAACATACGCATGTAGGGATGTTACATGTCCTCATGGAATGTCCTAGGAACATCAATGAAATGTAAAATTACACAGTGATATTGACTAAAAAGAATAGGTAGGTACCTATAATAACGTTGATATTAACATAATATGATATAAATACAAAATACCTATTATATATTTTAAACTAATACCATTATAATATGATGTATAAATGTATAATAATTATTAATTAATTAAAGTTGGTAAAATTAATAAAATTTATTACAGTAATAGCAATTAAAAAATTTAAATGTTTGATCAATTGATGGAATGTACTTAATGTCCTTAATTACCTACTGTTTATAGTCATAACTCGTAAGGCTAACAGACCCTATCTGGTTAATAACCATCGTTTTTGTTTGCAATGATTTCTTATTGAATTCAAATTTAACAGATCCACATCCATTACAATGACCTACTCAATGATGAGTTACACTCGAATATTAATGACAAGTGGTCATCTATAGTCTATACTATACAGGAAAGTGGTTACCTGAATGCCCACTTTTTACTAATTCTAGTTTATACTTCGACGAATATTTATTAATATTTTATACAGATGAATCCGAGATGGATAATAATTTATGTAGGTAGATGAATTCTCCTATTAACTAGGTATCATGATTTATGAACGTCATTATATCATTTGCTTCATGTGATTCAAAAGATTTTTGAGATTAACAACTATGAAATTTAGGAAGTGATAATAATATGAATTTATTAGCAATTAGTATACATCGTACTCATCGTAGTATCGTACAAAATTCGTACACCCTATTTTAAAATCTTTACCAACCAGCTGCAGTAGTAAAAGAATATGTACATATTATATAGTGATAACTGGTAGAATTAGAATGTTAAAATGCGCGTGCGTAGCCGCTTATCGCGTACATGAAATTCATGGGATTTTGTTTGTCTCACGGTAGATAATAAATATCTACAATAATAGTTACTATAGGTTGATTTCAGTAGCTTGAAGCTTCAGACTTTCAATTGTCTTATACTCTTATGCACGGATGCATGCGTACGCGGCACATAGCCAATTATTTGTTTACAAATTACAAAACTGTATAATATAAAGAAAATTTCCTCTGAAGGTCTGAAATCTGAGTGCCGGCCGCTTGGATTGATCACAACAGGACCTGTCAGGAGTGTTGACCACAGTATATAGAATACGATATTAAATAATGATCATTGACTGGTCAGTCAGTGGGAAGTGGAAATATTCTATTTATTTTATATGTCTAACTGAAGAATGATGATTGAAGATTGGATTATGGAACATTAATGCATTATTATAACCATAAATAAAGAAGTACCTGCATCTCCACATAAACGAGTCCTTGTCTTATGACACAGTGTGTAACGCATTAATGTCTATAAGGTTCATACTTTAATACTTCAAAGTTGAATACACAGCCTTTAGTATTTATACTCGTTTCTTTTATTAATCAGTTATTTTACTACCTGGTGAATAAATTCAAGTACCTATAACATAGGTTTATTGTAGTGACAACTTCCCAGTTCTCTTAGACGACATTGATTTTTACATGCTGTGAAATACGACGGTAAGTTCTTATTATTATATTGAATTTGTTTCAAGTTGGTAGATCACTGATTTAATGTTAATCTTGGAAATATTTATGTGGACCAAAATGCATTATTGGTGTTTGGTCCAATGGAGTGGGAACTAAATTTAGGCTGGTAGATTGACAATTATCCATAGGTACCACTCAATAATTTTTATCCAATTTGATGTTTTCTCATTTCACTTGAATTTAACTTTTACATACAATATACCTAGACACATTATAGAATGTAGAGTATTTATAATTTTTAAATGATATCAGATATACAGTATTAAATATCAATTCTAATTAAACATTTCAATAATGACGGCAAATTGTTGAAAACTATATGTTTCAATAAGCTTGTATATTATTAAAAAAAATATTATTAATTATAATCTATCTTAATAAATTATTCAATTATTTCAAGTTATTTTGTTAAATTTATAATGTTCAACTTGGTAAATCAATACATTTTTTATTAGTTAAAAAAAAAAACTTATATAAATTATTAATAATGAATTTTACAGGTTTAGATGTATGAACAAGTATATTTATGTGAAATAAAATAAAACTAGGTATAAAATATAAAGTAAATAATATAAATGCATGTAGAAATCATTTTGTCACCTTAATGCTTTAATATTTATCTAATATAGAAATTACATAAACTTTAATATAATTATTAAATAAATATATTCAAAATTACAATAGTACATAGGTCCCTACAAACAAAATTATAAAATAAATAATTTTTTTTACGATTTAATTATTAAATAAGTTTTATACGATACAATTTAAAAATCAAATATTGTAATTATAATTATAAATTACATAAGTTTACCAAAATGTAGGATATTTATTATACTTGTTACTTTCAGATTTTTTTTAAGTAATTTTACAGTAAAAAAAATTATAATAATTCTTCAAATAATTAATTTCTTAATTCATAATATCATAAAATTGTGTCAATGACTATTAAGTATTCTATCAATAACAGTAGGACCAATACATATATACATTTCTCTAGAATTAATAGTCATCTTCAGATAATTGGGTACAGCTATGTTGGCAAAAATTTAATTATCCAGATGGTTTACTATAAAAATAAGTCATTAAGATTAACCTTGTAATTTTATTCTTATTATATTATAGGTGCATTTGTAATTGTTAATATTATGGATCTAACACAAACAATATTACAAACTGTTTATACATTCATCCACTTGATAAAACCTGTTAATATAATATAATAATACAATTATTTTAATATAACAAATTAATAATTGTTTATATATTTTAAAGCAAAATACTAACATTAAACTTAAATAATAAAGAAGTCCACTTTTTAAATTATTCTTAAGTGTAAACCAAGGGTTGAAAACTAGTTTTTAAAGTGGCCTGGATGATTAAAAAAAAGCATTTTATAGATCCAAAATATTTGTTTTTTTGTTTATTCTAAGTCTACATTGAAATAAATAATGAAAAAATAAAAACAGTATTTAAGTAAAATAATTTTGGTGGTTTATTCCTCTTTCCCCTCAGATTATTAGTTACAATCTTTGGCCTAGATCCTTAAAATGTTTTCTAAAAATTGATGTAGGTAGTATCTTGTCCATACTTTATAATATTAAACATTTAATGTTTATAATAATTTAAATATTTTTAATACTTTTTACCTAAATACAATTAAATCTATAATTTTTAGTTACTTAATATTATTTACTTTGTGTTATAGCTAGAGTCATCATGGAAAACCTAGCTGATAAACAAATAAGAATTGCTAGAGTAAGTTATTATTTTGAAATAATAATTAAACTTAAATAGTTATTTATTTATATTATTTATTATAATAACATTCATTCATATGATTTACAGTATATTAATAGATAACAATGATAATTTATTAAAATAGTATTGAAAGATTAAATTTTTAATTTTTAGGCATTACTAAATCTTGGTCATTCATATCTGCATACTGTTGACATAGAAAATTCAGAAGAAGAAAGTGAAGAAACTGAAGCGGGGGGAACTGATAGTGATGAAGCTGAAAGCGAAGAAAAAGAAGTACAAAAAAAAATTAAAGTAAATAAACAACAGATCATAGGAGAAAAGCAAGACCAATTTGATAAACAATATATTAATAAAGTAAATATGAAACAACAGAAATTGGAGAAAAAAACAAAGCTAGAAGATATACCACAATACTTTTATAATGATATACAACAAAAATCTAACAAAATTGCTCCTGTTCAGGTTGACACAGAAAAACACGAGATTGAAAAAAAAGTTGTAAATAAATCTTATCATGATGAACATGATAAGTTAAGTACTAACTTATCTAAAGAATTTAATAACAGTGTACAAAAAAAGTTAGAATGTGGAGTAGAATTAATTGGAGAAGAGCAAAATGAGTTAAGTAAGAAACAGCAAAACCTCGATGTAGATGGTCAATCAGAAATTGTTAAAGATAAAAAATATGAATGTAATGAAGAACTAATTAAAGATTTTGAAAAAGAAAAACAAGAAATACAAATACAATTACAGATTGAAGCCCCACCAATGCCTGGTGCAGAAGTAGAGTTATACTTAGATATACAAGTTGATTCAGAGTGTCAACAAAAACTTGATATAAATAAACATGAAGAACTTGGAGAAAATCAACAAAACATTGATAAAGATAATCAAAAAGCATTTTATGAAAATTTGAAGCATACAGTTCACAAAGGTATACAATTATTAAATAAAAATGTACAAATTAAATTTGATAAAGTAAATTTATCACAGGATATTGAAGAAGATATTCAAGATAAAATAAACAAAGAATTGATTCAAAATATGGAAGAAGAAGACATACAACCAAAATTACATGATAATTTCCAAGAACAATTTTATAATGAAGTGCAACAGAATGTTAAAGAACTTCAGCAAGATGATGAAGAAACCCAAAAAAATATATATGAAGATAATATGGATGAAAATCATAAAAGGATATTACAAGAAATTGATTTACTTATAAGTGATTTACAAGGTAAAGAAAAAATAAAGAACAATGTAAATGAAGAAGGAGAAGAAGAAGAAGAATGTGACGAATTATTAGCAATACGAATTGCAAAAATAACAAAGGAAATTGAAGAATTAGAGTTAGATATGGATCAAAAGCACGATGAAGAATTAGAAAAAAAGTATAATGATGAATTTAATCGTATGTTTTCTACAGAAGTCAAAGAAAAGTTCTTAGAAAAACTACTTTTTTCATTTAAACAAGAATCTGCACCATATTATAAAAGAATTGAAAATTTGCTTAACATTTATTTTCCAACTGAATTAGATAAAATTAATGGTAAAATATCGATAGATCCTAATCATTCCAAATTTAATGAAGATCTTAGAGAAAGGTCTGATTTAAGTGTTAATAAGATTGAAGAAACACAAGAAGAAATCAATAATAAAATTGATAAACTTAAGGAAATAGAAGAAGGGTCTAATGTTAATACACACACATTTGAAAAAGTACTAGAAGAAATTGACATAGAAATGGAAGAATTTAAGGATGAAGTAGAACAAGAAAAGTCTGACATAGAAAACGAAGATGAAATACAAGAAGATTCTGATGTAGACGTTGAAGGATTTGATGACGAAGTAAAAAAAGACTTGGATTGGAACTTACAAATAGAGTCTGAATTAAATACAGACGAATCTGATAGACAATCATCACAGGAAAGTGAAGAAGAAATAGAAAAAATAAATGAAGATATCAACATAGTAACTGAAATAGTTGACGATTTTGAAACAATCGAATCTTCTTCAGTAGAAGAACTTAATTCAATTGATGAATCTGCTTCTATGGAAAATGAAATTAGTTCTACAGATGAAAAATTTAGTTCTACAGAACTAAAACAGTGTAAAAGAGATATACAACAGAAGATTGATAAAGAAGAACAAATAAAATGTATTGATAGTGTACATGAGTTACAAAGAAATGTAAATGAAAAAAGTGATAATGATAAATCTCAGAAATTTGAAGATTTGCATTTACAAATGGAAATAGAAAATATACAAGATTTAGATGAAATACCTTTAAAATTGAAAATACAACAAGAACAGTTAGAAGAAAAATTACATCAACAAATGAAAAAATTTCAAGAAGAGTTTTATAAAAATTCAAAATTAGAGTATGATAAAGAACAACAGTTAAAAGGCAATACATTAAATGACCCTGTTTATGATAAACAACAAAAATTGTTTTATGAATTAAAAGACAAATTTCAAAAAACAAAAGAAGAATATAAAGATTTAGTACAACAAAAAATGATTGAAGCATTACAACAAAAAGTTGATGAAAAACAGTTGCTAGAAATGAAAGAATTTCCAGAAGAGTTTGTTGAGCCAAATTTAGAAATAGAAGATCTTCATAAGGAAGTTTTGCAATTAGAACGTGAATGTACTGAATTAGAGCCTGAATTTAGTTATAATATACCGTTAGTTGTTGATGAAATACCAAGCAATAAAAAAAATAAAAAAGTCAAGTATAATTTATTTGAAAAATTACATGAAATACATAAAAAGAAATTATGTTTTTTTGCTGATTCTAAAGAGTGGCCTGAAAAAGTAGGTAGATATAAAATAACATGGTAAAGTTAAAATGTTTCATTTTTTTTTTTTTTTTTAATTTGTTTCAGTATTTATACCCATCATGTTTGCTAGATGAATTATTTGATGATCCTTCAGAGGTTAATCCTAATGTCTTTGTGATTACTTTGTACTCTGTAGATATAGGTTATTCAGTTAAAATAACCATGAATAAGGATAAACCACCAGTTGAAACTTTTTATAGCTATGCTGAAGATTCAATATTAGAATTTGTTGAAAGAGAACAACTTCCACCATGTTTATTGCATTTGTTTGATAAAGCTGATCCAATGTTATTTTATAATGGACGTGTAATAGCAGAAATTCATAATAAATATCATGCTGATGAATCAACAAGAATTTATCGAATTTTATTGCATCCTCATAGTTTGGTAAGTTAATAATTTAAATTTTTTACAAAAAAAATTTATATTTTGTGTAAATTTTGTAAATCAATTGTTTCATAACAGCCATTATTTTTCAGTCCATTCAGAGTGATTTAAATCGAATAATTGCTCAATGTAGTCCTAAACATTGTTCATACAAACGAAGATTAAAGATTGAGAGTAAATTGATTAGATTAAATTTCCCAGTTATGTGCATGGATCCATCACCTATTGCTGGTTTAACTGTTCAGTTACAACATCAATTGTTAAGTCGTCGAACTATAATATTAAATCCACTAAAAGTAATAAATGATGATTCTTCTAAGTTTGAAATGGATTTATTAAAAAAGTCGCAAGAAGATACATTATCTGAAACAAAGTTGAATAAATCACAAAAATTATCGAAATCAATGGTTAGTTAAAAACAATTTTATTGTTAAAATTAATTTTACATATTTAGCTTAATTAAAATTAATTAATATTAAAATTTTTAAATGTCATACTTATTTATGTTTAGGAGGATATTGCTAGTGACAATATAATTCATCATCTTTTGTGGAAGTTTGATTTCCGTCTACTATCATTTAAACTTATTAAATTGTATATTTTTGTTATAACAGAAACTCGAGAATACTCTATGTTATTGTGTATGAATTCAAAAGTTCCACATGCTCTGAAGATGAGGTATAAGATTTATAATAGATAATTTAAATGGTACTATTTGTAATATTTCTGTAATTACAGGTTTAAAATAAACCTTGAAACAAATAAGTTAAAAGCCTATATTGATGTGATATTAGAAATTCTGAAAAAAAAAGTTAATCCTGACATTATAGCGGTTCGAAGATATAAAAGTGATGATAAATCAGTACCTAGATCTATTATGTGTGTTCCATTATTGTTGAGTGACCATATTTATGAACCTAAACCCACGGATATTTGTAAGGTAAAAATGGTGAAAAATCTCTTTTTTATTGTTAATTTGAAAATAATTATTTTGTTCGAATTTTAGTTGTTAGAAGAGTTGTTAGTAAATATACATAAATATCAATCTAATCAACAAAAAACTGATGAAACAAAAAGGCGTTTAAAAGTAAACAATAAGGTAAAATTAATAGATTACATATAATAGATTTATGTAATGTAAATGAAGCAGTATAGTATTTTATTTATTAAATATTTTCTTATTAGTTAATTTAACTTAATTATTGCTAATTGTTTATAATAAATATTTAAAGTATACAGAATATCAAATAGTTTAATATTAACTTGTCAATGGTTACAATGTTAGGGTTGAGGTCACATTTAAACATGTAGCAGAATTAATTTTATATTTTGATGTTTGTATTATAGTAAATTAACCTATTACATAATTTAAAGGTAAGAATATTTGTATTCTTTTTGTTTTATTAGTTATATTTTAAGCATTTTTTAGATATATTGTTTTACGTATTTATAATTTGTTCTAAAATTAAAACATAATAAAAACTGATAATAAAACACAGATAATATTCCTATTTTAAAATTTGATATTAGATCATGTTTTCTTTCATTTTAATGAAACTTTTATTAAAGGTTTATAAAAAAATGTAGTCACAATGAACTAAGCGCCACAACTATGCTGTTATTTTTGTTTGGTCATAGTTATTTTTCTTTCTGTTTAGTATTATAAGTAATGATTGTCATTATTCAAACATAAATAAATATATTTTTTATAGATGGAATCAAAGAAGAAAAGCATTAATTTTGGTAGTTCAAAAACATTATCAAGAAATCTAGGTAAGTTAATTTATTTTTATTTATTAATTACATTAATTTATTAAAATACCAATTCAAACACTTATGAGCTAATCAATTTAAATGGAATTTTAATAAATTCTACATAATATATGTATGAAAAATAATCTATTTAATTTTACAGAAATTAATATAGATAAAAAAAGGAAGAAACAAGTACAAGCTTTTGAATCAAAAAAGTCAATTCCTCATAAAGTTGAATCATCGTTGACAAACACTATATCTGTAGATTCATTTTCAGCTAAAGAAGTACCTGTAGTATCATTAGAACAATATTCAGCACTTCCACCAGTGTCAAGTACTACAACTGCCATGTCATTTGTACCAAGACAAAAAACAATATTTTCATCTGCTACTTTAAATACTGAAAATACTGATTATCAAATAGCATCTAAAAATGTACAACAATTTAAAGATCACAATGTTAGCAAAAATGTTAAATCTAAACCAGTTATGCAATTAAAAACTGATCATAAAAAACGTTTGGAAAAAAATTATATTTTACTGGAAAAATTGTTTAATAATACAAGTATAAACAGTCGACTACCATTGTACAAATCTGTAAATGATAATAAATCAAAATTAAGTTCTCGTAATGATCAAATGAAAAATATAACAGTTGTAAAACATGTACATCGTAATTCAATCTGTCTGAAAGGTTCAGACGTCACAATTAACAAAGATAAATTGCCTTTAATAGCTGATATAACTGAAGAAAAGTTTTCAAATGAACCTAATGATATATATCAAGAGACCACACAAGTTGATGATAATTCAACTACAAATATTGATAGTTTGTCAAACTTACAAGTATGTTGTTAATGAAATTATTCAAATTTACTAATATAAAATAAATATATCAATAATAGCATAATTTTTGAGTATTACAAAAAAAAAAAAAATAAAAATATTAACATCTTCTTAAATCATAATAATTTATACTTGGTATTTTACATCTAGTTTAGGGTCAGTTAAAATTGTTGGTTTTTTTTAGTAGTTATATGTATCTAAGGATTTAAAAACAATAGTATTAAAATAAAATTCTAAAACTGTTAATTGACTATTTTCAAATACAAAATAGTTTGCGTTATTTAATTTTAAATCTAAAATCATTTGTTTCTAATCAGTGAGTTGCTGTAATCTACCCAAGGTGGTTTTGAAAATTTGTTGAGGAAAGTTTTTGATACAAAATGTCTAAATGAGTTACTCTCTGCCCAAGTAAAAAACCTGTGACCTATCCCTATTGTGATTAAATTGATTTGTAATTGAAAATATAGAATATGGTATTAACTAAAGATATTAAAAAATGAGTTTTTTGCATTATCATTTTAAAAATATTCAAATACTCAGATTTGTGAGATAAAAATTCAATAAATTTTAGATTATTCTAAAATAGATTTGGAAATATATAATTATTATATAAAATCAAAGTTAAAGAGAATTTCAGAATTTTCAAGGAAATAATTCTCAAAAGGTTAACAGTACCATGACATAAAATTTTAAAGAAATGAAAAAGTATATGTTTTAAACAAATTATACCTAGTTCTTTGTTTAAAATTGTAACAACAATACAATAATTTATCATGTTTTAATTAAAAATATTAATGTGTATATATTTATAGGCTTAGTTAAGCAAACTAAGCTCAATGCTCATTAGTGGTTTTTGGTTTAATAGTTTTTTTTATTATTTATCTTTAATTATTTGACTAAGAATTATAAATTTAACCATGTATCTATTTGTATTATAATTGTCTTAAGATCCTATTAATTTGTTAAACAAATCATAGGTAATGTAATGCATAGATATGCCAAATTCTGCATGTAATGTTGAAATCTCTTTATAGAAATTCGACATTTATAAATTAAAAAAATAAAATAAAAATAATTACTGAGATATTTCAGTGAATAATGAATTCTGTAGTATTAAGTATTTATAAATATGATAATTTATTAAATATACACATTCATATTGTTATTTGTATTTTTTTCTAGGTCACATTACCAAACTCCGTTATTACGTTGTTCCCATCATCTTTAAACAAGTCCAATAATCAATACCAGGTAATTATAATTATTTATTTAATTTTTTTCAAATCAAACTGGTCTGGTATCAGTGTTATAAATGCATTATTACCTACATACTATGTTAATTACACAAGCCATTACACGATAATATTATCTTACACTTAGTTCAATATTAAAAGGAACTTTGACAACAATTAATCTTTATCAAGTATTGTTGTGTTACCACCAAACAATAGACTCTTACAAGATAAAAATAGGCAAAGTAATTCCTACTTATTTATACTGTGCACAGTAGCTGGCTGCCAAGGTTCATTTTTATATTGACAAAAGTATAGATATGATTGGTTCAAATAATTTATTGTAATGATATAGAATATATAGATAATATAAATAATTAATTGATTTCTTAATATGTAGAACAACGATGTTTCATTTCAAGAAATAAATGTTTCTTCATTCTCAAATACTGAAGATATCAAAGCTGCTAAGCGAAAACGATCCTCATAAATACATCAAATAAATGTATAAATTATTTTTAAAACTCTGTAAAAAATAAAGAACATCATTATATTTTCATTAGTCACAAATTACCATTAGTTTTGCAATTTAATGTATAATATATTAATTAATTTTGTTGAAGATTGTTGTAAATAGTTCTTTTTCCTAATGGTTAAAATACAACATTATCCATGGCCTATATGTCCATTTCTAATTATAATCAAAGTAACAATAACATTTGTAAAACTTAATACATACAAATATAACATTTGTATTTGTTTATATAATAAACAATAGATTTTGTAATAATTGATAATTTGGAATATATTTACATATTAAATGAATTAATTTTTTGTAAACCTATTTTTTATTTTGTGAATTATAATTTTATGAATACTTTGATTTCAATCCAAATTAAACCTATTAAATTGTGAATTTGTATAAAAATGTAAATAATTTATCCTTTATTAATTTAAATTAGGAGAATATGAAATCTTTAAATAGAATTGATTTATATTAAATAGATGTGTTGATATTAATATGCATGCGTATCTATAAGATATAAAATGTATTTAGTTTATTGTATTAAATATGTGTATACACTATAATTAAACATGAAATGATTTTTTTTTTTAATAATTTATTATCTTGTGCTTTATAGAAATAAGGACTGTATAAATGGTATTATATTTTTAAAACGCAAAAACATTATCCTGACATAAAAATCTAAATATACTTTATCCATTAAATAATAACATAAAATTATAAAGTTGTTGTTAACACCTACTGAATGTTTTTAATTTAATATAATTTCTGCTGACCTGAAGAAATACTTATACTAATGCGGGAGTTGACATTTTTTCACATCAGATACCTTGATACCTTGAATGACAATCAATTTTAAACTATAATACACATTTTTTCCCCAAAATTGTTTATTAGGCCATCTATCGCAAATTTAAACAATAACTTTAATTGATAAAATAATGACATGAAAATAATAGAGTAGAGAGGTCTTCAAACAAAGGTACTTCTAATGATGATTATCGGAAATTGGTACGGATGTTAAAAATAAGGGTTTCTAAGGATTTTTAAACTATTAAAAAAAACAATCATTAAGTGTCTGTACATTAGATAAGTACTGCATGATACTTTAAGGAATTATCAATCTAAAATCTACAAAGACAAATGAGTAATAACTAATAACCATGTTGATACGATAATTAAAGATATTGTATAAGTTTCTTACGACTTAATTGCCCGGGACACTGAACATAAAATATATAGTCTGTCGCGATAATATTTTCAAAGATTTATAATCGGCCGAAAATTCACAAATATTTATCGAAAAATATGAGAGTAAAAGCTCACGCGTTTCCACCGCATGCACTTTCATACACATTTACGATACCTACATTGGAAACACGCCAATATATTACATTATTATACAAAATTTATTCATAGTTTTTGTGCGATATAATTATGACAATTTGTTTTTTACTTGAAGCACCGTTCTTCCTAAGCTACCTTCACCATAACCACAAAAATAATATTTTTTCGTTTGCGTACATAATTAAAGGTATTCTTCAGTAGATAGACAAAAAAAATAAAATTATATTCATACGCCACAGACCCACGTAGTCAAAGTTAAACGAATCCTGAAACAGCTAGTGTTAAAGACAATTTATTTTGTAAAAAATACAATATACAAATATTTTATCAATACCGATAGGCGATAATATTAATTTGATAACTTGAATAAGTATGTTTTTATTTAGGGTCGCAATGTTTCATAAAGCAATTCTAGGACAAAAAGCAAAATAAATGATACACTATTTTATACAATTATACGTTTTATATATCGAACATATTTTTATTTATCAAAAAGGTTATTATAAAACATAAAATTATAGGTATTTAATATTTATTTGATTGTACCTACTAGGTCTGGGCTCTCCAGTCTCCCCCTTTTTTTTTAATCTACCATTCATATTTAGTATTTACTAGAATATTTAACCAATGAAAGTAGGGACTAGAGATGGCTGAGTTTTAACATAAATCATAATCATAAAATTCGGAACAAGTTTTTTGTAATTGTACTTGCACATTAAAATGCTTTCCATGGTATCAAGCATCGGCCATCAAGCTGAAGACGATTTCGTTCGTCAGTCCATTATATTTCCATTAAAGAAAAAACACATTCTATATTTCTATATATATATTAGTGTTGTGCGGTGGTATTGCAAAAACATATCGATTATCGAGCTAATTTTAAAAGTTTTGTGTTGTTCATGATATATTGACAAACTAAAAAAAAATTGTCATTTTTCACTAGCAATTTTATTTTTCCAGTTAGTTAAACTATTAAATTGATTATATTTTTTAACTCTTTTACAGATGTAGGTACATACTACATAGGTACCTATTAATAAAATAAAAATAACGTTTTGGTTCAATTACATTATTATTTGAAAAAATTGTCAAAATTAAATTATTTTAATTTTTTCCCAAAACCGGGACATATAGTCGTCCCGAAAATATCGTTCGGGACACCGGGATATAAAATCAAAAACCAGTACCACAATCCCGATTTTCAGGGACGTATCTACTTATGGTTATGGCAATATAGCAACTGAATTTTTACTACAAAATCAAAATTCAATTTTTACATTAATGTTTATTGTAGAGTGTTGCGTTTACTTTAATAAAGTTTTATTGACGAATATTACTAATTAACTAGTTGAAGTTAAATTTCCGTTCTATGCCGGCGTAGAAAAACTCAAGCAACTCCTAAGTACCTCCATAAACATTCACAATCATAAAAATCAGCATGATAATATATATTTTATTTTAAATAATTTATATATTACTTACTAATAGTAGTATGGTATGATTTCGAAATGTATTAATATTTAAATAATATTTCATTAATTATTAAGATTTATTGTGTTTAAATATTATTATTTTCTCAGAAGAATCTCGCCAACGACCATACCACGTTGAATACACCAGTTCTCGTCCGATCACTGAAGTTAAGCAACGTCGGGCGTAGTTAGTACTTGGATGGGTGACCGCTTGGGAACACTACGTGCCGTTGGCACTTTTTTTTTATCAATGATACAATTTTTATTTTCAATTATAATTTAAAAATAAATTCTTCATACTTATTTCTAGAAAATATTGTAAAATGTTGAATAAAATATTTAAGCGTTTTTGAGCTTCTATTTGATCAAACATAATAAGGTACTAAGACATGCATTGGGAAATGGCATTAGGTCTAAGAAGGCAAGAATTTTTTTTTTTTATGTTAACAACAAATAAAAGAGACTTTTAGGAATAGTTTATGATTGAAATTCTGTTTAAAAATTGATGGTTATTTTAAATAAGACAGATATGTTTTTAGAAAAATCAAAAGTTATATTTATTTAAAAACCTAGTATATGTATTTGCGGTAATTACTCATTTCTATAACTATGAATCTGAAATAAAATATTAAATAAGGAACGTATACAATACACGTATATTATACAAATGATAATCCAAATGACTTGTTCAAAGGACAATAAATAAATTAAAAAAACATATTGACATCGAAAAACGCAGTGTAGGGACTTGAGAAAATATTATTGCAGTTTTGAAGAAAATGCAAAGATATTAAAATTAACATACCTATAAAAACTCAATAGTCTTTATTTAAAATTTTGAAACAGATATTAGTGTTTATTTCAATAGTTTTTTGTGTTTTCCTCGTAGTTTTTCAATAGTTTCATAGCAGTAGGTAAGTAGGTATTTAGGTTGTTGGTTGGTTGTCGTAAGAAAAAGTGATCGATGAGTAGTGTACTTTAATAGTAATTTTTCTAGTATATACGACACATCATAGCCACGAATCATCATTGAAAATATTTATAACCTTAAAGGCATGTATTATTTAAAATTATTTTGTACGTTCGTTAAAAATTATAATTGGGTCTAAGCGGTCAGTGCCAAAAAAGTAAGGTAGGTAGGTATTATTGGTATCAACTTACCAAATTTTAGGATTCCTAATTTCGATTGCAGTTACAGCTATTGTATGGTTTAATAATTCGATTCAATTATATTTTTACTAATGTTTTTATTGATTTTTTATTACAATAAAAAAAAAATTAAATTACAGTCGTAACCGGCTCACCGAGATTTTCTCTATGGCTCGCCGACCCAATTTGGGCTCGAACACAGTATTTAATGTCAATTTTCAGTATCAAGAATTCATAATCAATAACTTACGGTTTGCTCAGTCGAGGAATGACTTAAATTATGTTTATAAAATACCTTTAAGTTTAATAAGTAATCACAATTTGAATTTGATCATAATACGAGTATTATAATTTAGTGTTTATCACAAGGTAACGTTAATTGTTAAGTGATTTTAACACAGCTTTCACTTCTGTGACTAGATATAACTTAAACTTTTGATTGCTTAGAATAACATATTAATTAGTTAGCTTTATCATTCATCCAAAAATTGTTTTAGTTTCGTTGAAAAAAAATTAATGAATGCTTTGAAAAACTGAATCTTTGTGCATTAATTTTTAGGGAATTAAGATAAATATTTTATCAATAAGACAATAATGACCACGAGTCATATTATTATGAAGGGCTTACGACGAGAATAATTTTCAATATAAGGTATAATTAATATTAAACAACCATTTTCAAATTACATATGACTGTTATTCATTAAAAATATAATAAATAAACAAACTTTAAAAAGGTAGAAATGATAACACATAATTTTTGTTTAAGAAAAGCATGTTACAACTTACAAACTAAAATCACAGATAGTTTTGTAATATGTGATAGTAAAAGTATACCTTATTAGATGTGTATATTTTAAATTTTAGTTATTATGATCTATTTTTGTGGTCTCTTGAACATCATAATAGTATAATTATAAAAAAATATTGCTGATAATTTATTTAGTTTATGTTTGGTAATTATATAGTTTTAGATCATATTTTATTCTATTTCAGTATTTTGTGAATAATTTTGACATTCTTTTTTACAACTGTACAGCCTATAGTCATCTACACAAGTGGTTAACTTAGGCTGGGGCCCCAAAGATACATCCAAACTACTTTAAGACCACATTATTTATGAAAACCACAGGGAAATTATGATTTTTTTTTTTAATAAAACAAAGGCATGGAAAGAATAATATTAATATACAATGTTAATGTTTTAAATTAATTTTTAAGTAAAAAAAAAATATTACTTTATAATTCTTTATTGGCTTCTAGCAACATTATTTAATTAAATCTTTGTTTAAAGAAGCCTCTACTTCTTATAGAATCTAAGGTCAAAATGTTTCACATTTTACACTATAGTGTTGTTAATTCTACAGCCAAATTAATCAACTACATTTATTTAGTGACAATAATTATTTTATTATACAGTTATTAGGACTTAGCATTAATTCTATTTTTGTTTTCTTGATTAAATATATCACTTGAACTATAATTGTCTGTGATTATGATTATGTATATACTCAAGCCATCTATTTTTTTAAGCAGTGATTTATACCAATTGGTATTTTCTACATACACATATCACCATAATGATTTTGTAACATTCCTGCTGGAGTTGAAAAAAAATAAATATGGCAATACATAGCATTAGATCTAATCCACCACAATATGTAGATTAGCCCTTTTGATATCAAGTGTTTACTGTTAAGTTTGTACAACTGACAAATAAAAGACTATAACATTAAGTCATTTAGTATCAAAAAACTACTATATGATACATGTTCAAAAATACATTACTGTTATAATTTAATAGCTAGTTTTAAATACAAAAAAAATCATTCCAAATTGTTAATAAATAAACTATTTTTTAGTTACTTAAAAGTATAAATTTTGTTTTATATTACGAGTTCAAATTAAAAAAATAGAACACTATATAATATTACACATTTAAAAATATATTTATAATTTTATAACAGTTATTTTATTGAGCAGCTTTTAATAATTGATGAATTGTTTTAGTTCTGTTTTGAGCGAGTCTAATACAATTTTGAATTTGGCTATCTTTTATGAATTCTCCTCCTAAAATAAAAATAAAGAAAACAATTTTATTTGTTGCTTTTAATCAATATATTAAATATTATATAAATAAATGAGATTATTTATGAACTAGCAACATAACAAGACACATACACATCTATATAAATTTAGTATCTTACAATTCAATATTAAGTTAAATATCTTATATAATTGAGATAAGAATATAAAACCAAGGAATATTTAGCGTTGTATTAAGTATCAAAATAAATAAAATTAAACTGTATAGCAACTAAATTACATGATAATGTCATATTTTTGTTTTTATACGTAAAAATAATTATTTTTTTTATTTTAACTTTGTAATTACAATTAGTTTCAACAATTATTTAGTATAATATAGTAGTTATATACAGAAAAAGAAAGAAAAAAACAAAAAACAAAATAGTAACAATATACAATTAAATTAAAAAGCCAGTATGGTTAAAGAAAAATAATATATTTAATATATTTTTTTGTTTATTTGAGAAAATATTTATAATATTGAAAGGGATATTTGAGGTGTTCAAAAGGGACAGTAGGTGGTCACGATTTGTTGATAGGTTGGGGTAGGTGAATAGTAAGTGGCTGATATCACAGACCATTGGGTAATTATGCAGTGTGCAGAGAGGGGAATCGTTCAGTGACAGTTTAAAAGAAAAAGTAAAAATTATTAAATCAACAAAATGAGATTTAGACAAAATTTAAGCAATTATGCCTGTCTATAAAAAATTAATGTTGAGTTATATGAATAACCATTAAACATTCAATGAATCAGTAGTAAGCTAATGATCCTTTAAACATGATTTAATGGAATGTGATTGATCCATTAATACATTTTCATTCAATTAGGTATTATTCTTGAAACTGTGTCATTCATATTATATGTTTAATTTTAGTTGCATTTTGTTGCTACTGTGAATAGTATTTATTAAAATTAAAAAATGATACTAACTATGCGTCACAAATTATAAGTAAGGTTAGGATTTGAAGACAAAAACCTCTTTTTTTTCATAAGAAATTGAAATAAAAATTAAATTGTTTTGAGCATAATTACAGTAAAAATTGGTAAAAGCTAGTGAAAATAATATTAATGATATGTATAAAATAACCTTTAATGAATATGCTTTATTATTGTGATTATATGTTCAATCACAATAATAAGATGAAGTTAATTTACCTTGTGATTACTATTTATGAAAGAACTTATAAATTAAAATGTGTTCATGATGTGTAAATTTAAGATTGTCTGTTAACAAATACTTTTGTTTTTTGCCTTTTTTACATTTTAAGTAATTTTTTAATTATTTAAATAGTCTTTAAATCCAAACTTTACTTATAAGTATATACGCACATTTATGCCAAAGGTATGATATTAAGTTATTTAGGAATATTTAAAGATTTAATATTTTGAATAACCTTATAAAATTATGACTTACCAGGTTTGTGCAATGAAAATAATAAGGAACCATTGGTCACAACTGTCAATTTACTAACACATAGTTGCTCTTCTTCTTCAGTTGGATCAGCTAAAATATATTTTTCACTAAAGACTCCAAAAGTTGATGATACTGGTAAACTGTTAACATTTAATGGAATGTAATTTTCAATTACATGTGTTTCTTCAGTTTCTTTGTTGTATTTTACTTCTGGTATCTTAACTACAACAAAATATTTTATTGATTAAAATAATATTGGCATTAAAATATTTTTAAATTTACCTGTTTTTAGTGCTGACAACAAGGCTATTAAGCATGCATCTAAAACAGATCCATCATAGTTCAAACAATATATATCACACGACAAGACCCATACTAATTTATCTACAGAAATACATAATTGTTGTAAATCTAATATTTTGCAATTATTACACACTTCATTAAGGAAACTAGTAGTTTGCATCGCTTCATCACATGGAACACCTGGTCGAATTTTTTTAGAGCATAGGCTAGGTAGTTCAACATTCACTGAAAGATATCCAATATCTGGAGTTTCAGGTTTAGGAACACCTAGTTCCTAGAATAGTAAAGATACTTAATAGAATGTTAAAATTTAATTATAATTAAATAATCCATTTTACTGCTTTAATGCCACAAACAACAGCTGTATTCCCAATTTTTACTGCTGCCGATCCATCTGCTGTATGTATGGTGTTCAAATTTAGTGATGCATCTCGAAAGTTCATTAATTCTCTACCATCATTTCTTTTATTAAGCGCCTAAAGTAGTGTTTTTTTAATTGTATTTAACTTATTATGTATAAAAATAATCGATTTTAAAAAATGAAAATAAACTTACCAGGTATTCCTTAGCATATGTGTCTTGAATATTTCTGAAAAAATGGTAAACCGTATAAAATTGGACGTACTTTTAAATATATTTGTTAGAACTGTTAGAAGCCATTTGTTTAATAATTGGAATATCGTACTCACTTCTTAATCGAGTTCATCTCGAAAATGTCTACTACTCAAATTGATCAAATTTGAAGGTGTTAAAGACCAAATTAAAAAAAATTAAATTCAGTAACTACATGTCCTACAAGAATTTCCGTCGGCTAATGGTTATTGCCGTTATTGGTTTTGTCGTTGATTGTTCGACCTGTCCACTGTAGTAGTGTAGTGCACGTCTTATCACGGTATGGAGCACGACGCACGAGGTCCGGGCCGGATCGCGCCGCGGCTGTTTCATAGTAGAGTAATAATATATAATACAAATTATGGCCATCTACGAAACCGCCTCAATACACGTTATCGACGATAAGGATACTAACAGTGTAACCAACCCGACGGTAACTGATAGGTAGGTAGCACTGCAACAATTACGCGTCGTCAGTCGACTCGGCCAAACACCTCAGCTGCACCTGTCGTTTAAAAAAATAACGGTTACGATTTTGTGAGCATTTGTTAATTGTTTGTCGCGAGTCTTTTCCATTAAAGGCGGTCGGGTCGCGCAACGTTTAGTCCCGTCGTCCGTTCAAACAACTTCGATCTAATCCACGGAGTATTGATTGTTAATTATTAATAACTAGGTATAGGTCTGGTGTTCGTAAATTATTTCGTAATTAGAACGGTCATAACCAATACATAAAATTTTATTACGTAAGTTTGCTTTCCTATTCATAACTCGCTCAACTATTAGTGCGTTCTTTTATACATTTATTACCTGTATAAATCTGTAAAATTCGAGAATTTTATCTTTTTTTTTACGACTGAAAACACGATAAAAATATTGTTACCTATAACATATTGAATTCGTTCGCTCCTGAATGACGACTTAAAGCTTGACAACTGACCAGCGCCATCGACACGAACGCCGCCGTTAAAATTCGGGATATTTATTATTTAATAATAATATCGAATATCATTATTATTACAAATCGCGACAAGAGATGGAATTTACGGTTTTTCGAGATCAAGAAAACGCCAATAATGTTTTGCGCAACAAGGAGAATAACGTGCCATCGAGGGATCAACAACCCTCCAAACGACGGTCGGTGCTCGGGGTGCTGAACGCCAAACAACCTTTCAACAAAAAGCCGCAGCCGAAATCCAAGGTGCTTAAATTTATATAGTATTTAATCGATTTCTCAAATTTTGACGTTAATTGTTTTTTTTTTTTAAATTCGTATCTTGTATTTAATGATAAATTACGAGGATAATGGATCTTGGATTAAAGTATAGTGTTTTTACTTGAACGTGGGCGAGGTTATTTTTAACCAAGGCCTATGATAATTGTTTTTTAACATTATGATAAATCAGAGCAGTTGCTATGTAACAATATGCCGAAAAATTCAATGTGGGATTTCCTTTGTAAATTGGTTTATTTTTAATATGTTAATTGGGTCGACGGAAATTATGTATGTACCCTTTACTGCAATCGTTACCTATTTAGTTATCAAATGGCTTCATTTATTTTTCTCATTAACTCAATTGACCATTTACAACAAACTATTCTACCTACACTATAATTCAAAAGTTCTTTTATAATCTTAATATATTAATTACCTAGTCAAATCTTTGACTTAGTGTTCCATTTATAAGTGATTTATACATATAGCATTTTTATTCAAATAAAATAACCATAATAGGTTAGTATATCATGATAATTATAATTGTATGTTGTCAATAATTGGTCTCATTAAATTTAAGAAATAATAAGTATTTGTAGGTAGGTACAAAATACAATTTTTATAGCAAATTGAATTCTGTGGATATGCTAATTTGCACTATCTACCTATATAATTATAAGTTAGCAGTTGTTTATATTTTATAAATACTAGTACTTAATTTGGTTATTTATTTAAAAATTTACTTAGAATTTTTTAAATTGGGATATGTAAAAATGTGTATTCTTTAGATTTTATGAAAAATATTGTTTAAATTATTTTGTTACCTAATATATATTTTTGAATATATATATAGAATACAATTTTTCAACCAATTTTCCTCAATTTTTAAAGTACCTATTCAATACAAATTTTAATTTATAACATTTGTATAATAAAATTGTTAAAAATTATTTAAATTTGATTTTTTTTTAAAGTTTCTAGTTTTCATTTAAATTTTTAATTTTTTCAGTTCTTATATTATGTGCTGGGATTAGTTTACTCTAAATGTATTGGCTATCTACATAATACTTCTAACTTAATTAGTTATGATTTAATATAAGTATTATTGTAGTGATTTTATTTAAATTCATTGACTTGTGCCCAAAAACATGAAATTATAAAATTTTTAATAATAAGTATCTATACATGAAATTTATTTTACCTTGAATAAGTTAAAATATTCTATTATTTCTGTATAGATATAATATATACTATAACTTATAGGTGTTATTTCAATATATCCTTCAGTTTTAGTGAGGATCTATTTTAATTAAAAACAATATTGTATAATTATTTAAAAAAATATTATTAATTAGTACTTATAATGGATATACATTATTTTGCAGTTAAATAATATAAAACAGTGCATAGTAGTACTTATAGTATCATTTTATTTTAGCCTCAAGGATCCAGTAAATTTGAGTTTACTACCAAATCATCAGTTCCATTTACAATTCATGAAGATCCACAAGTATTTAAAAAAGCTGCTGCTAGTGAAAACTTCTCAAGAAAAAATGTGGAAAATCAAAAGCCATCACTGCTCAAGAATGAAGTTAATATCAATGAAGCAAAGGTAATAACTAATAATATATTATAACTACCTAATTTATGAATATAATATTATTTATTATTCTAATATATTTATACATATTTATTCATTAGGTTACTGTACCTAAAATAGAATTGAAAGAGAAAAGAAAACCGTTGTCTGATGTGAGCCAAATTATTCCACCATCCATAAAAAATATACCAACAGATGAGAAAGACATAAAAGATATCGACGAATCAGTAGATTCAAGCAGTGTATACTCACCTATGTCAGTTGATCATGACAAGTCTTTACAAAGTACTAGTCATTCTTTGACTGCACATAGGTTAAGTTGTGATGTAGATACTTACACTTGCGAGTTATATTCTTATCTCAGAAATGTTGAGGTAATGGTAGATATATTATTCAGTTGTTAAAAATGTATTTACTTACTAAAAAAATTTTTGATACATAGAAATTACATCGTCCTAAACCTGGATACATGAGAAGACAACCAGATGTGACGTATAGTATGAGAGCAATATTAGTTGATTGGTTGGTTGAAGTAGCACAAGAATATAAGCTACAAAATGAAACACTGTACTTAGCTGTTTCATTTATTGATCGTTTTCTGAGTTTAATGTCTGTTGTCCGTGCTAAACTCCAATTGTTGGGTACTGCTGCTATGTTTGTTGCATCGTAAGTTAAATTATTTTTTATATACACAATGACTTTAAAATTGATGTTTATAATTTTTTTTATAGGAAATATGAAGAAATTTATCCTCCAGATGTTAGTGAATTTGTTTATATAACTGATGATACTTATACAAAAAAACAAGTGCTTAAAATGGAACAGTTAATATTGAAAGTTTTAGGGTTTGATGTCTCAAATCCCACAACTGTTATTTTCTTGACTCATATTTGTGTTCATTGTAATGTTCCGTTGAAAGTTATGTACTTAGCAATGGTAAGTTTTAATTTGTATATAATCTATATTATACTATTTCTGAATAAATTAATTATAATGAAAATGAATTATTTGTTTCTAGTATTTGGGTGAAATGAGTTTACTAGAAGCTGATCCCTACTTATCTTATACACCTTCTTTGATTGGCTGTGGAGCTGTTGCATTAGCTAGATTAATATTAAACTATGAAGTTATTTGGCCTGAAAACATGTTTGAATTAACTAAATATAGTTTAAATGATCTGATACCTGTTCTTAAGCATTTAAATCAAACTTATAAAACTGCTCCACATTCCCAACAATCTGCCATTCGAACAAAGTACAAGTCTGCCAGGTATGTTAACATGTTTGATTTTGTGATTAGTTATATGTAAAAGCTTTTTTTGGTATTGAATACTAAATAATAATACATATTGTGTTATATTATTATTTAAAATCAATTTTTCACCACTAAATGTGTAAAAATTTATAATAATTAGAAATGTAATTAAAAAAAAATTTTCTATAGGTATAATTATTATATTTTTAATACATTTTGGTTATTTATATATTTTTTTGTATATATTATTTTACGTTCAATTTGTTATTAGATATATGTGTACCAAAATTATTTACGACTAGATAACCGAGAAATATATATATATATATATATATATATATAGTAATAAATAGTAATAATGTACATTTCCTGAATTATAATTATGTCAACAAAATTTATCAATGTATAAACATTTATGTTTCATTTTTCAATTACATGTATTATGTTCAATCAAAATCTAGAATTTAATTTTATATTTAATTGCATGTTAAGGTTTTTTTTTTTTTATATATAAAATATAAATAATAATGAGTATTAATAAATAAGTAATAAAATTTGAGGGTCTTATATTTTAATTTATTTTACATGTTTTGGAATGAATATTATTAAACTTTAAAAATATATTTGCTATACTCAATATTGCTCTGCTATACCTTTGTAAAATTAGATAATATAATATATGTAATTATGTTATTAAAGTCTTAAAATAATTACATACATTAATTAGAATATTTTTATTAAAACAGAATTTAATTTTTTCTCATTATTTCAGATATCATAGTGTCTCTGAAATCGAGTATACAGACTTAATTTTGCCTGAAGAAACTGCCCAAAAAGAAATGTCAGAGAGACTCAAGTTGGTTGATGTTCAAGACAAGTCATGATTTTATCGTTATTTATTTATGTTTTCGATTTTTTTTTTAATTATTATTTTTTTTATTAATTTTTTGTAGTAAATGAAAAATTTTTTGACACTTTTTTTAAACAATATATTTTTAAGTTAAAAAGAACAAAATAACGTTCAAAACGAACCATACAACTGGAGATGTTTTTTATTTTGCGCTTATAAGAATCATGCGTAAATAAAAAATTTTTACATTCATAATTATTTTTTTTTTCTACTAAATACATTTAAATTTATAATCTATTTTTTTATTTTAATTTATTTTAATTATTCCAAAATATTTGTGTTTTTAATTTGTTGCCGTTTAGAAGAACAGGTATATATGCACTTGTTGAAATAAGAAAATGTTAATCTCATAAAATTATTATATTATCATGCATAACATTTTATCATTTTTTTTTTTTTTATATAAAATTTATAAGATTGAAAATTCAAATTTTTATTAACAAATTACCATTGCAAAATTTTGTTATGTAAATTATGACTTTGCCACATCAAATAAATAAACCAACACAATATTATATGGGTTTTAATTGATTTATTAGTTTATTTAGTGGGCCTTTTTATAGAACCTATAATCTTAGAAAAATTGAGCTTTGAACATAGCTGGCCATATTTTTATAAATATTCTGTACTTTTTATAAGAGTGTTTATTTTTCTAATAATATTCTTGGTCAAATCTTTTGAAAAATTTAAATTTCACTGTTCTTGATACTTTAGTACTTAACTAACCACATGACCGTTAAAACTTTAGTAATTTAATTAATGTTAGTTTTAATTAAATTGATTACATTTACTTTACTAGAGAATACAATGAAATTTATTAGAAATACAACGAGGCTTAATATGCGTTTTTTTTAGTTTTAAATTTAAAATATTGCAATTTGTAGGTTTTTAAAGGATTATAAATTTAATTATACCATGTTTTTTTTTAAATTTATTTTTGTTATTGATATAAAAATATAATATATGATTTAAAATTGATAATATTAATAAGCCACTTGATTTAGTTACATCATTTTTTTGAGCTAATTAACCCAGTCTGGCAGTCTGTCTAAGCCTTTACTTATGCTTAAACTCTAATCATTTTAAACACGCGGTATGACACGGCGTAGTGTTTAGGCAATAGAGGTACACATTTAACGATGTTAAATATTGTTTTTAATTAATAATGCTTGTAATAACAAATATAACATGATATTATTTTATACCTAATACTTCTTATTGCAGCTGTAGTAGCATTTTTCTGATATCAACGATTACCGTTCATTTTTCTAAAAGATCATTTTACAAAAATCAATATTATTTGATTTAATTTTCTGGAAAAAATGTTTCGCAAATATTTAAATCCCGGATTAATTATCTTTATTTTTAAATGTCGGTGTTAGGTTATAGGGGCATTATGTTTAAGTTTATGCGTACGTGTATAGAATAATGATTAATGATTATATATAATGTAATGTTTATATTGCTTACGTTAGTTAAATATTTTTTATTTCGTGCTTATTAAGGCAGTGCTGTAACGAAAGCGTATCATTGAGCAAACAATGATGGTTTTAATTTTAAGTAGCAGTAAATATTTTTAAGCAGTTGAAGGGTGTGTAAGCTTAGAGTATTGAAGAAAGTACTTACTTAAGAAAGATATCTCGTCAACGGGCGATCGATTAGGTTTTATGAATATCATATCTACAATATAACACAGAGCCCAACTTAGGAATTTTGGGGCCCGGGTCAAATTTTCTAATGGGGCCCCAAAATTAATTATTATCATTATTATTATTATCAACTTAAATTATAAATGCAGTCTTTATGTTATATATAGATTTGTTATATTCAATTTATTTTATATAGGATTAAAAATCAATTATACCATAATAAAGCTACAAAAAATTATTTAATGGCAATTAATATAAATAAAACGATGCAATTAAAAATATAAATATAAAAATAAAGAAGTTTTAGTACAGTTTTTAATTCAAACAAATGTTTACTTATATACATCATATACATTGTATACAAAGTCAAAGTGGCAATGCATTTTTCAACATAGTCAATGTAAATAATAAAAAAATTAAAATAAAAAATAAATAATAATTAAAGAAATAATTTGTTAAATAATTTAAGACAATGGTTTTTTTCTAGATTTTAATTCACCAAATTTTTGAATTAGATTTGAAAAATCAAGTGTATTAGTTATATCCCTTTCAGAAGACAGACGAACGAGTGAATTTAATTTTTCTTGATGAAGGGACGTTCTTCTGGCATTTTCAATTAGTTCTAATTTTGAATTTGTTCTTTCTGCTTCACAATTAGAAACTGGCAAAGTTAAATAAAGTCGCAGAGAAATGTACACATTTGGAAATACTTCTTTTAAATTATTTTCATGTACATATAAGTAAATATTTTGAGGAGAAATTATTGGTAAATTTAACTGCATTACATAACTAGAAAAGTGCACAATCTCTTGTCTTATATTTATTGTATCAATATCATCTTTAAATGTGCTAATGAATATGTCGGTAGAAGTCTCTGATAATAATTGTGAACCGAATTTTGTAATAAACCCAAAAATACTACAAAGATTATCATATGCGTTTAATCTTTTATCAAGTTCAGTAACTAAACAATCAATAATAACATAAAAAGTATCAACCTCAAACTTCCTTATTTCGCATAAGTTTGAATTTCCTTCTGTTGTACCATCCGAGAATTTTTTTTTCCTAACAATTTTTTCTCCACAGGGCAAAATATTAGTTGATAATTCCTTTGCTTTGTTTTCAAAATATATAAACTTCTCTCTTAATGAACTAACATATATATTCTGAAAAAATTCTGGTCCTTTTAAGCAGCATAATTCTATAAAATTGTTGTTTAACACTAATGGCCACATTCCCGGATCTTGATATAATTCAATATCAAGTTCAATAGTATGAATATTCGAATTAAAATTCATTGCAATCACTGCATTTTTTGCTGTAGAATCATTGTCAACATTATTTTCATAAAAATTATTAGTATCAGATTTTGAGTTTTCTATTGTAGAACAACTGTTAATATTATTTTCAGAAAAATTTAAACTATCAGATTTTGAAGTCACTATTGTATTAGGCATTACACTATTACTATCATTATTCATGTTTTCAACATGAATATAACTATTATTTAGAACCAAATCATTTTTATTATTTTTATTAGTTTCTACTCTATTTGCACTGTTGATAGTTTCAAAAAAATTAGTTAATTTAGGTAACTTGCTTACTGCATCTTCGGCCTCCTTCTTTAATTTTCGTTTTGCATAACCACTGAGATAAATCCTTTTTTTATCAGACATTTTTAAATTGCAATAGTTTTTGGTACACACTAGTAACAAACTAAACTCACGAACTCGACTAAAAACTAATTTAATAATTTAATATCACGACAGTCGACTGAATACCTACTAGTGTACCGTGTACCGATTGTACTAATAATGCGAAACTGACCATCAAAATGTACCTATGTTAAGATAAATTGTAATCATAACAATATAAAGTGCTTTTGACCAACTTTATCTTAAAACTTAATAGCTTATTTTATCGATTAGAGAATAATCATAAATTCCATTACGATACGCGACTAACGAAACTACGTAACCACTAACCAGTAATATCATACAATTATTTCAAAATGCCACTTTAATAATTAAATATTAACAGGAGCCCGGGGCCCCAAATAATATCGGGGCCCGGGGCTGCAGCCCCCCTAGCCCCCCCCTAAGTTGGGCTCTGATATAACACTTACCATTTTGATAAATTTAAATAATTTTTCTTAACAATTTATCGTTTTGCAAAAAAAAAAAAAAAATAATAAAATATAACTAATGTAGGTAGTATAATCAATATATTACCTGCCAACTTAGTATACATTTATTGGCTTCATACAATATACACGTATAATCTATAATTTGATGATCTTTTTAAATAAAGAAAATTAATTTGGGATTTATGTTTTCGTTGAATGGTTTTTAGAGAAAAAATTTTAATTTTCATGAAATGATCTTTTAGGAAAATGTTCGAATACCCGTGTCAACATGTTCAATTCGCAATCATATTGTCACTCAGAATGCCATCGGTAAACGCATAATCATTTCACATTTCGGGGCATAGGACCATTATTGGGTATGGCCGTCGCGTAAACAGATTGTACGGTGGTAAAGCAGCTGGGACTCAGTCCATCGGTTATTTTAATTAAATCCATTAATTAATTTACTGAACTTTGGACGGTCGTTCGCGGATGGCAGCAATGAAATCCGCGATTCAACCATCAGTAGTTTCAGAGGAAAAAATTGACAAGAATCATCCTACGGGGTTTACTCGTAAAATGATTACGCTAGAGGTTTAAATTTGAGAATTAAGTTTTATGCGTGGATAGGAATGATATCGACGTTTCAGATAATATTGTAGAATAAAAATAATAAATGTTTAAAATAGATGTTTCGTAATACATTTAAACGTTCGTTATTTATTAATATTATTCGTTCCAAATAATAATGATATTTTTATTTCCAATAATACGTGAAAACATGAGTATGAATTAAACATCAAAAACAGTTGAGCCATCTCTAAAGCCATAAGATGGTTGAGCCAGAGATGAGAGTTAAATTTATTAATAAGTAATCAAATCATTTCAATAGTAGTAAATATATAATAACACGATAAATAGTTTAAAATATATTGGATGTAATAAAAAATATTTTTATTACAGTAAAGTGTATTAATTCGGTAAAAAATAAAACAATCGATTAATCGAAGTAATAGACTTTTAAATTATGCTGTCTAAATACAGTTCTTAATCTAAGTAAAACTAAATTAAAATTTTTTCTAAGGGGAGTTGAATGTAAGGAATTATGTGTAGAGTTATTAGTACTCTTCTATAGGTATTTAAACACTGTTTTACAAACATTCCGGATATAGTTAAATTTTAAGTAGTGAATGTTCAGTTTTTTATATTTTTATAAGTTTTGAAGAGTATATTCTTGGCTTGAATAACAAACATTTTAATAAAGATTTTATGTTAGCTTTTATTTTTATAATATGATAATAATAAACATCTCCCCTAAAGGTAGTACCATAGTAAAATGTTTGAAGGTAGATTAAATGTACGATATATAAATATGTAGGCCAGTAGGTGTTGTAAATTGTAATATTATACAACATATACATAATATACTACATGGTTATTATTATGTTTTGTGGTTATCTTTTACTACTGTTGCCAAAATTAACCCCACGCGATATACCTGCAATAATGATACCACAGCAATGATTATTACTTTTTTATTATTCTGTTCAATTTCTTAGACAAAATATAATTTTTGGTATAATATTATAAAAAAATGGCGACTATTTGAAAATGTTTTAAGATTATGTAAAAAATATTTTTACTTACTGAAAATATCTTCTTTTCTTTTTTAGAAAAAGCGCAGGGAGCAAATTGCGGGGTTAGTTAGAATTTTTTAATTATTTGAGCTTATTGGTAATATTTTCTAATAAAATATTATATGTTGGTAGCCGCAGTAAGAAAGGAACTGATTATTGTGTTTGAAATGTCCGAAGACTTATTTGATGAACAAAAATATGTTATCGAGCACGATGAAGTATTATGTTTATAATTACTTATTATTAAATGATTATTTTGCTGTTGAATATTTGCTTATCATTTTCCATATTTTCAAGTTTCAGTATGTTGATGTGTAGTTAGGACATCGAGGTATACCGCAAATGTTAATGCAGCATAAAAAGTACTTACTCAATCTGCATTTGTTATCAACTTTCCTTTTATAATGCCTCATGTTTAGGATGATTCAGCATCCTAATTTTTTCCTACCATAATAATAATTCATGTATTCAAATTACGATTTTTTTTTAACCTTTAATTAATATACTCATTATCATGTCATCAAATATAATTATATTTTTTTATATAATTTAAGGAGTATAAAATATTAACAAATTGATTGTACAGTTAAGATGGGATTTATGTTTTTCAACCAATTAGTCCATATTAAAATGTCATTTTTAGTTTAAGTACGTATATGTCAAATTACACATTTTTCTAATTATCGAATCTTTTACAAGCCAAAATAAAATATTTTTAAAACTACCACACACGTTATTAAACCGACCGATCATCTAAAATACAATATCATTAACGTGAGCCGTGTCAAATTCATAATTTACACTATACATATTACTGCCTATGTAAAAAGCAGTAATATAATTATGTGACCCAGCAAAAAAGTTTTCTGTAAAAAAAGATAATGTTTACAAAAACCAATTATTTATGCTCGCCGCTCTATATAAAATTTGCTTAAAAATTAAATCTTACACCCAAAGTAATGATAATGATGATAATAATAATCGATATTTGCACGTATAAAGTAAATAACCATTTTTTTTTAACATTTGAAACAACTGGCCCGTTTAATATATGGACGTATATTGTAAAAGTAGTTTGTTTTTTATTTTTATAGAATTTTTTTAAGGTTTAGAAGTGGGCGGGTGCCCTACATGAGAAAAAACACAATAAATAAATGTTAGTAAGCACTTTTAATAACTGCAAATGTTTATTGAAAAAAAAAAGGTTTTGAAAATAAGATAGTGGTAGTGGGTTGGTTTAAATATTTTGAGTTATTCCGAGTTATTTATTGCCATTTGAAATTGTTGCTTTTTCTCAGTTTATTTTTGATTTATGTAAGATAAAATTTTAGTTTGCGAAGGGTACTTAACAAATAAGCTTCAAAATGTAACGCGATTACTTATTTTTTACTATTAACAATAATTTCCTTTAAACAGTGTACAATAAGAAGATGAACAACTGTTGTAAAACAAATAAAATCGAATTCTTTCGTCATCCTCTCTACCTTCTCCCTTCCCAACAGTCATCGGAATCGCGCGAATTCACATAAGTCGGAAATATTATTTGTATTATTTTTCTTTCAAGGGAGACTGCGCGTACCTATAGTGACTAATACGCACGACGTCTATACAATAATTAGGTATGTGTATAGAATATGTGACTGTGCCGCGCGCGAGAACGCCACTGCCCCTTTAAAAATCGGCCGAGTCCCACGCGCCCAAGACCGCGCGACCCGACGACATAGGGTGCGACTGTACGTGAAACAATATACGCGAGTTACTACAACACCTGTGTGAATCGTACTCGTACATTATTTTATATTCTATACTATATATTCGGCGTGTACAATAATATATGTATGCACGCGTGTGTGTGTATATTATAAACACACTGTGGGAAACTTCGCGACCATCGGTGTAAGTATTATATTTTGTACCTATATATATATATATATGTATGTATATATTATATGAAACTACCTATGAAGCCAGCCCGTGAGATTGTTTCCTCGCAGATACGCGTCTACCGCAGTAATATAGGAGGGTGGTGGTGACGGCTGCAGGTGAGGCACCCCCTATTCGAGCATGCTGTGTGTGTGTGTGTGTTTCTGAGTGTGTGCGTGTGTACATTTCTTGATATTATAATGTTATTATACACGTGACGATACCGTTTTCTACCTGCCCCACTGCCCCATTTCAGGATAACTGGAATAGCACAATATATATATATATATATATATATATCATATATTGGTATTATATACGCACTGGAACACCCTTCTATTTAAGACTTTGTGTCCCTCTGTTTCCATTCTCGCCTGCTCGCCGTCCATCCGCGAGTGTGAGACGATGAGTGCGTTTTGTAAAGTATATTCGACACTAAAATAATGCTCACATGTACATCATACAAAACGTGATGGGTGATACGATTTTAAATTATTAACAATATAGAAATACATTATTGGAATACACAATATTATTATTACCTATCACCGACTGTTGATTGCTAAGGTCACATAAAAGTTTATTTAAATAGTTGTTTGCCGGTTGCCGACAAACACGATGTTTGTAGTGAATTGTATTATTATTGAAAATAAGTAAAAGTCGAGTAGAATACATGTAGAAACAGTGTCATGACAACGGCTTCAGATTGGATTTTTTTTTTTAAATTGATTTAAAAATTGATTTTGAGTTCAATAATATTAAAATAGGTAATATATTTATAAAGAGCCGACTAAATGTTTCAATATTTCTCGGTCGGCGGTGTGCACTTAATACGGATTAGAGTTAAAGTCGTGTTTTTACCCTAAGACGATTTAATAAATACATTATAAATTTTGATGTGTGTCGTGTGTGTATGTAAAATAAGATTTAAAAAGCAGCTGGACGAGTTTGAATGGGGCTAAGTAAATTGAGTCCGAAATACCATTTTTGTGGTTAACTTAGTTCCAAATTAGTTTCTAAAATAAGCACATTTTCCTTTTCACTTTTACAGGCTTATAACTGTCTATTATGTTAAAATAACTGGCGTGGTTAAAAATGTGCTTTTTTTGTTTTTAATATCTAATATAACTCACTACGTTGTACATAAAAATCACAATTAATTATATATATATAAAATATACAAATTTAAGTCAAATTTTTTTTTTTATTATTATTAGATATTATTTATCGTTATTATGTACATGGTAAAAATTTATTTGATATACTCTTAACGAATTCAAATCTTGAAATTATTTGCAAATCGGTAATCGATAATCACTAATTGGTGATTAGTCACCATACAGTACTCATTGAATGTAGAGACTTTTTATTTTTATATTTTTAAGTAGGTACATTGTCGTTATTTATAAATTATTTTCTCGAAAAATATTATTACTCGGGACTCAATTTACTTAGCACGTTAAAGTTTTCCGGACTCAATTTACCTAGTCCCAATAGCCACCCATTTATTCGGAACTCAGTTTACCACTTTTGGTTTGAATTGTACTTATTAAGTTATCTACTACCCAGTGTTGAAATAAAATACCTCAAAGATTATTGGTGGCTACATTGCTGTTATTGTAATGGCTTGGAATTCAGAAAGTTACCATCCTTCTATTATATATTAATAAATGCAAAATTATTCAAAAAGTAGGTCGAAATTTATTGGACGTTTTCTCTGTATTTATCTTCCGACGATGAGTCCTCTCACATGGCAGAACTACACTTATATATATTTATAGTATAATATTGATAATGTTATTATTTTAATATTATGATGGTATCCATCGAATTTCCTATGTCACAAACACTAGCTCGTTAAAAATTTAAGGACAATAAAAAGAATCACGTTCCATGTAATGTAAGTTATAACATAGAATATAATAATACGGATTAGAAATTGCTTACGGATAGTATGTCTTACGTGGTCGTAGGTAAATAGTTATTTTTGTATTTTGTTGCATTGTTTACTAATAGTTTCAAAAAACCGTATAGAATGTTTCAACAAAGGCAAAGCAAATATCAAATTTTCAGAATAATAGACTATTCTGAACTCTGCTGGTCGAAGCCATAGTTCAAATGCAACTAATTACCCATGGTATATGTAAAATTAGTTTTTATTGAATTTTCTAAAAATATGACCTTTTCAATAGTTCAAAAGGAAGACAAAAAACGGTTCAAAATATTTTTCGACTAGAGTTATATAATAACGTTGACATTTTATTGACATAGAGCCGTCAACAGTTCAAATGTGTATATGTATCTATGTATGTGTAATAGTTGAACGTTTCAGTTTAATTGTCCTAGGTTACTCGGCCGGACTTAAAATATGAGGAAGGGGGAGTGCTAGGAGTGTCGGCATATAGTAAAGAGGCAAGTTTCTGACTTCACTTACATATTACATAGGGCGTATGGGCGATTTTCATCGGAGTTATTTCCAACCGATTAATTGTTAATCGATTTTAATTGCAAGCGTTTCCCCGGTCCGTGAGGAAAATGGCCTTTACTCGTTATTGGAAATCCCAGCCGTCTTTCGTAGGTATAATGTACAACAACATCAAGCGATATCGTTATGGTACCTAAATCCGGATGCGGTGTATAAATCCTGTATCCTTGTGATTTACACACAGTAGAATATATTATATATGTGTACGCATAAAAAAATGTACACCTGCGTACATCGCCGTCTCAAAAAGACTCCAAAGGGGCCGGAATCGGCATAACTGGTTTCCACAGCGCGTTTTATAACAATACGCACAGTCAACGAACGGAGGAAACCCAGGCATCAGAACAATGCTCACACACACATGTGGCATATAATATATCGTATTATACATACGGTATAATACTGCAAGTACGCATATTATAGTATAGGGTAAAGCGATTCGCTTTGATCGCGTGACTGGCAGATTAGACGAGACAATTCCAACCGCGTTTTAAAATTACCACACACATACACACACATTCACACCGCCACAATAATATTCTCAGTAGTTGGGAAAACAATTCCAGTAAAAAAAGAATACCCTTACGGGGAAGAAAACTCCCCGGTTTAAAAATTAATTAAATCAGTATTCTTAGAACGTAGCGATGTAAAAATTACAACAAACTTTTTTTTGGACGTGTAATAATTCAACCATGTTTGAAAACTTAAACTAACTCACATAAACAAAATGAAAAACGTAGGAAACCTGCCGCGTATTAGGTGTCGAGCGCGTCACTGTTACACGGATGCCTTAAAATTCCAATGATATATTATTATATTATACGAAAAACGATTCTTAGCGGATATTGTCAGCTTATACTACTGAGTACATCTTATGATAATATTATGCAGTTCAATATTGTTATTAAAATAATTTATTTTTCTATTAGATAATATTACTATATTAGTATACCGTGGTAATTTGATTTAGTGTTTGCCGAAAACATTGCATTTATTACCTATATACTGTTAATAAATATTAATATATATTTGCAGGTATACTATATTATTATTGTTATTAGCTTTTATGGTAATAGCTAATAACACCTTACTGCAAATGCCGTAAAACAGCGTGAATAAGTAGATAATATTTTAAGATTTAACTACATATTTTGAAAATATCATTACATATAGATAGACGTGTAGTAAAATTCATTATATACGTAAAAATTTCAAGTCTCTCACAAATAATATTTTTGAATTATAAAAAAAAAAAAAATAATTGAATTTGTTATTCATAATTAAAACACTTAGTTTCGTTCAAATCTAAAATTCTAAACTACAAATAACTATTGGAAAAATAATACTTAATGTTTGTATATATTTTAGATTTTTCGGTTTCTAATGTTTCTGTATGAATTACTTATTATTTACTAAGAACTCTGAATTTGATTTTCAAACTTTAGCTATAATTTTTTATAGCCTATGAAAATTGAAGATATTATAAATTTTTACTATAAAATACTTGTAGATAGTTTGTTAATTTTCACGATTTTGACGAATTTTGTAAGAATCTGAACTTCAAACACATATAAAAAATATCTAGGTATTTTGATGGCTTTGATGTACAGATAATACAAGAACAACTTTCGTGGAATTTTGTATTACATTTTCAAGAGTTTTTACCTGGCGATAAATTTTTTATCGTTATTTGGAGCGAGAAAAATCGAAAATATCAAATGCATTATACATAGATAATAGGTCAAAAAGAGTCTCTGAAATTCATCTAATCTTTTATTACGGCCTAATATAAGTTGAATAGCTTATAATTTTATTCGTCTATCGGAGTCACGCATATGTTTAAACCCTGGTAAAAAATATACCCCCATATTTTCTTATATCAACAATCTTTGTTGTATATTATGCTAGCTATATCAAGCTACATACCAACACAAATCCGCGGGGTTGAGTTAATAGACTAGGGTTATGAATCTACGCGTGCTTATAATTTTTTAACAAGAGGTTGTCATGTATGTATCATTGAGTATAATATACTCTATATGGAGAAATAGTGTTTATGATTAAAGTGATAATCTAAGAATTGTGATGCGTAATATTTATAGTTATTTATATTTAGTAATGTATCATGATTTCAACCCATAGATTTAATAATAATAATTTAAAATCTTAATAGGTAAGTATAAGATAACAGATATGTATTTCGTATTAGGCACATAATATCGGTAAATATTTTATAATAGTATGTGACGTATAAAATGACACTGAAAAATGTTTATCTGCATTATACGTTGTATGTTTCTTATAAAATCATAAAAAATAAATATACACGGAACTTAAAATAACAGTTATAAATATTAAGGAATAGTATCAAAAGGTGTGTGTAAAAAACGTCATATTAGTGATAGGTATAGTATACTTAGTATTTGAGGTGATGTTATTTACCCGAAACTCTACCTTATCTGGTAAGGACTAGGAGAATATATTGGTCCAGGCGGAAATACAATTTACCGGCCTAAATTGCTATAATTATTTAAAGGTGTCCCTAAATACATCACTGGGTTATAATGGTATTTAATAATAATATACTAAATAGTAAATACTAATTTCATCTTATGACGGTCACCACCAATCACGGATGTTTAAATTAACAAACGAGGTCAGTAACTACGGGTTAGAATACGTCTCAAATTATACATTTTTTATACTTCAACGCATTGAATAATAATACGGTTATGTGACGATGGGTGTCTCTCAAGTGAGCCTGATTTTAGAAATTGTACCTTTTTATTGTCCAAGTGTGCAGTCCGCAGTGTTATCGTTTATATTTTTGTTAGAGCCCGACTGCGTCCGTATAATAAATTATAACTTTGATTCGTTATTTTTTTGACCTAACCCTAACCTTACTGGGTGGATAAAAAACAAAAATGTTTTTACTATTTATCGAGGACAATATTCTACAATTATTCTACCGGAGAGCATGTAACAGCTTGACACTGGGGAGGTATTCGTATAGGCAGCGATGCGGCTGTAAAAAAGTCTGCGACCCATGTAAGTACCATAAATCCGGGACGACTGGTTAATAACCTCTATTGAACACAGGCTCCTATTTATACGGGACTCGGCGTGATTAGAGGAGAGGACGATTGACGTCATTTTATATATTTCGTTGTTGTGCTATCGAGGTGGCAGCATCGGTGATCTGATCCCTTGGCGCGATGTTGTTGTGAATCATTCGCTTTGGACCTACGTTTTTCAATAAAAACGTGGAATCACTATAACAGCCTCGGGATAAGTGCACTGTCTATATGTCAATATGTCGCTGTCACCGATAGTAACGTAAACAATTACAGGTAGGCGTACGATATGGCGTAGGCATATCACACAATATTGTGGAAGTCTATATAGTATAATATATGTTTATTTTTTTCGTCGTCTTGTACAGACCTCGCGAACAATCATTTCACTCGTTGTATACACGTTCGTGTGCACTTTGACGGCGGGATAGGAGTGAGAGAGAGAAAGAGAGAGACTCTCGCATTACATACTGTATAGGTGTCAGCTATATAAAAATATATTGTATCGTATAGCTCGATAGTTTTTGGAGCGCGCACGCTGTCACGTCCAATCGTTGAGACGCGTCTGTTGCCGCGTACGAGCCACCCGCGCTGTATTGTAATGGAATACGCCAGTGCGGCGTGCACACATGTATAGGCAACCTTTAGTTGTCGTACTATCGTAACGTTTCATTGTGCTCGACAAGGCACGCGGTACACACGCGTGGAGACGTTTGGACGTCAAATACAAAATGGGGTGGAAAAAATTACGAAAAACGCACGACGTTCGACTTTTAAAGATTGTATAATAATATGATAATATAGGCGAGTGTATAATATACGTGCACATCGTCGATATTTTGCAGTTGACCCTTCAGTCAACGAGGACACAGAAAGATAATGACGTTTTAATGTATAATTATATGTTATAGGTAATGTACAGGGTTATAATATACAGGGAGATTCATTAAATATGTTCACCACCATTTTTTCCTTGATTGATTTAGTTATTCTAAAATTATTTTAAAACGTTAGTTCCTAATTAATATTAATCTATCAACATTTTTTTCTAAAACATATAAAAATAGCTCTAATACTAGATAAAATATAACATATTACATTTTATGTTTTTGTAAAACCATTTTTAAGGGCTATTACCCATTCTTAATATAAACTTTTTAATATTAAAAGAACTACTCATTAGAGTTTTAAATTAGATACATTAAAAATTTCAAAAAATTAACTAATTCATTTACAGTAAAAAAATGAGAGGGAGGACTCTCATTCGAAAAACTAAAGGCATAAAATCGCATGCGTAAGTTTCAGTTCTTTTCCCACATGTTTATTTATAATAGTGTTTGAAAATTAAATTATTAAATAATAGTACGTTTAATAAAATATACAATATTGATATTTAATTTTTGTCCGATGTCGATGAAATTTTAAATAGTCTGTAAACACTAAACGCTGAAAGACGCTTCATTTTTCGTTGCATCAGATTTGAAAGACGCTTATCCACAATTGAAGACTAAGCCGACATTTATAATATGGAATTATTTACTATTACATACTTTATTATACTCGTACTGATAATATATCGGTTGTATTGTTTATTCAGACGTAATAAAGCATTTCTCTTCATGTGATGAATAGAATTTTAAGATATTTTCTTTATACCTTATTTGGACGATGCGGTGGAAAAGATTTGAAAGAATGTAACGGAAATGTTTGTGCTCGGCATTACAACGTTTTGTACAAAGTATTAACGCATATACGCATCAATGCTTTTTTTTCAAAGAAATATTAATTTTGTTTGAGCTATGTCAATATACCGGAGGCTCGACCAGGATCATATTTATATAGTTCAACCTCTAGAAATGAGCTTGAACTTTAATACAAGGATTTTCAACCACTTTTATTTTAAAAGTTCTTCGCTTAAACATTTTAAAAATAACTTTTATTCTCATAGTGAGTTCACGCGACTGGTATATTGACAATTGTTATGCCATTGATTATGTTTTCAGTAAGTAAACGAGACACGAGTCATTTATAAAGCAAAAGTAATTTAAAAATTATTATATTTCACAAACGCGCTAAAAACTAGTAAGAGTAGTTAAAATAGCTGATCAATAAATATATTATGTAATAGGAAGATAATATCTTTTATTTATGTACTTTAATTATAGTATTTCAATATTATGCGACTCTTGCGTTTCGAATAATGGGAATACCAAAATTACTTAAATAAGAAAAAAAAATAACAAAAAACATGTCAAATATAGCTGTTTAAATGTTAATATGTAAAATGAAATAATTATTTATTTACAATTTAAAATCAAATAATACTAAATGTAAAAAAAATGTTTTTGTTTAGGTATTTTACTAAAAATTTCCTGAAATTAAATTCAGTTATTATAGATATGATATAATATAATGCTACTGATAAAAGTATAATGTATATTGTATCTAACTTGTAACACATTTTAATGTATTTTAACAAACCATAATATTTATTATAAAAACCGGGAAAATGGAGCCATGGCAGTTGTGTAATTAAATAGTCTATCTAGAACGCCGCGTGTTCATAACTATTTTAATATTTAAATTAATTTACTTAGACTATTATTTTAACATATTATGATCATACTTTTAATGATAATTACTGAGAAAAAAAAAATGTCACACAGAAGCAGTCAATGCTATATGTAATCATATTCGTATTCTTGAAATATGTCAAACTAATAATTATTTAATTTGTTATATTAATGTTAGATTTATTATTTTTTAGCTGAAGTTTAAAACGTTTAAAGTAAGCGAAAAACAAAATGGATTTCATAGGTATTATAAAAAGTTTATAACGAGTAAAAACTTTGTACAGATCTTCAGCAAGCGTATTTCAGACTACAAATAGCTTTAAAGCTGCTTTCATTGTTTGGGACAGAGAATAACTAATACATTTATAATATTCTATTTTATTATTATATTTCCGGTGTAAGTCACAAAGGAACGAATCCGTGGAAAATCAACGAGACATTTCTGAGTGATTGTGTACATAATACAGAATTTCCATAAGCCCACCGCCGATGGTGACAATATAAATGTCAGCGATATCTTTGTAGAAAATAATATATAAGCATACAGCATACAAATTGTCTGTAATGATGTCCTGGGAACTAGTGAAAATGGAATTTTTTTTATGAACGACAACTATTTCAACTAAACAACTTGACGCTATATTCTATGAGAGTTTCACGCAGACCTTAAAATCGATCAGTTCGCTTAATAATAATAATAATATTATGTAGCATATTTTAGTACTTTACGCTGTATACGGTCTAAATGTGTATAGTCGGCCGCAATAATACGAAATCACATATCATCCTGCATACCTTCGTATTGAACTAATATATTATACTATATACTATAACGTACTTAGTGGTAAAAACGTGTTTTCGGGTAATGCGGACACTGTATAAAACGCCATCAGTTATAGAAGAGGCCGTTCGGTAATATTAATGTATCGGTTTTGGCGTGGGAATTTCTCATCGCCATCGTCGATCCTGCCCACTCACAACTGCAGCGGTCCAACGACCAACAGTCGTTCTACGCAGTGTTGGATTCGGCAGTGGGGAGGGTTAAAGAGGGCATTCACCGTCTCTTCGCCCCTATCGGGGGTCTCAAACACAATTGTTGTTGTTCTTCGCTAAAATCGTTCCCACTTTTATTGTATTTTTTACTCAATTTCAAGTTATCCGTATACTACTAAAGTTTTATAGTTTGTTGCGAAAGAATAAATTCTAGTTTTTATACTACAGTAGTATTGTTTTTCGTTTATGATTTTATAACGACAAGTCGTTGATTGTTTTGATTTCTTGGAAAATAAAACGGTTTTAAAATTAAAAGTTAAAATTGTATAAAATTTTATTTGAGCACCGTGTACAATAATTATAATACTGATTATCTTATTTAATAAAACTAGAATCCTAAACATTATTTGTATTTTAAGAATAAAATAAAATAAAGATGTAATGCCAAGATAATGTAATGGCAATTCGAGGGGGGAGGGAACGCATAATGGCATAAGACACCCTTTGGGAAGTATTTAAAAATGTGGGAACCATTAATAGTATGTCCGATGACAATTTTGCGCGATTTCCTTTTGTATGGGCTCTGCCCCTCTCTTCATACAAACAATTATATTTCTGATTCTATTATTACAAATACACTTTTGATGTTTAGATTATAATAATAATTACAATAACAATAATAATCGTAATGAGCAAATACACGTATTGTTGTTGGATATCTGTATTGTGTACATGCTAAATCTCTAATTACTGTTGCAATGACGTCGTTTATGTTCGCCAACATAAAAACACACCAGGTCTCTGCATATTATATACCTAGCCTACGAACGCTACTTAAAACGTCATTGGATAATTGGCTAGCGGATGAGGCAAGAGGGTCCCATCGGGACTTTTCTCGAGGTTCTAGTATGTACGTAAAACAGCGACGTGCGCCGAAAACAAAATACTCTTTATCGTGTATTTAACAATAATATATATTATAGTAACACGTCAACAGCACCGAAGAGTGAAAAAAATAAGAAAAACGTTTGCGTACGCATATTATACTCTTACATTCCTGCGTGTATCCACTTGTATTATATACATACCACGCACGAAACGTCTACGCGTGATATTATGTACATGGCGAGTGGTGGTGCAGTTTACTCGCATTATTGACTCAAGTGTAGGAGGCGTAGCAGATGACCTTATCACGAGATCGCAAATGTCTTAGAAAAAAAAGAAACGTTTACAGTCCAAGTTGTTATCAATATATATCTTTTCGTAATGCGCGATTACTATGTTGTGCTGTTATTGTCAAATACGTAAATTGAGAAATTAACGTTAATGACTAAGTAGGTACTCAATAACGATATTTCCGATAAAATTAGGAGTATTTACGATATTGACTAAGAAATAACCTTTTCGCCCTTTTCGGGCGATGATGCATTAGCAATGTTTCCCAGGTAATGATGATAATTCTGGAACTTTTTTAATTATATTTGATAAAAATGTTTAATGAATTTAATAGTTGAATTAGAAACAGGCTTGCGTTGTAAAATCAATATATTCAATTAGTAAGTACTAACATAGGTTATAATTTATAACTCTATAACTTGTAAATATACAATATAGCATTTGTAAAAGATAGCTACGTATTATTCTACTTATACATCTAAATAGTAGGTTTAAAATATAAATCGCTATAACGGAAAACTTATTTGTTATAAATTGTAATAATTTGTATTTGTCTAATTTTTCTGCCCACAGTGCAGCGTTATATAACATTTTTAATCTAATTTAAATATTTCGTTCAACAAAATTATTAACATCGTTATCAGTAGTAAACATCAAAGTGATTTTCTAGTCATAGTTGTTAACATATTAAAAAAAATATTTGATTTTTACAGAATTATCTAAATTGTCTTTATAATTGTGTATGGGCGACCACGGTATCGTTTACTAATTTTAGACATTCATGATATTGTACACTAAATAATTACGTAATTGACGTGTTATCCATATTATTTTTATATACGAAATTATGCACTTTAATATTTTATTCATATAGATTAGGTAAATATATGATAATAGAAAAATAAACAAAACGTTGACGAGGGTCGGTATATTTATTTGAAGGGCTCGAGTCAATGCGTCAGAACGGATTCAATCCGCTCAGTTACCCCCTCTAGATATCTACATCCGTGTATAGGCGTACACTTAAAAACGTTCAACGGGAAGGCGACCGACATCACTCTGTATTCAATAACATCCGCGGAATCCGTTTCCGTTTTTGAGAAGTATATATATATATATATATATACGTATAATATGTAACACTATACTACATTCTTCTCGTAACGTGTGCGATATACATCCTTTATACATATATTTTTATAGTCATATAGGTGTATGTAAGCTGTCACGTTGGTTTCGAGCGAGTGAATCGGCGTGCACATAATATTGTATGCGTAACGCGCGAGAAGCTGCAGGCGTTCTCGTAGATCTGTCGGGGGAGAAAAAAAACAAACGGTTGTCTCTTTTCTGTTACGTATAGGTACAGTACAATATCATATCGCAATAAACACCTACGTACTGAGTACTGCCTGAAAAACTCTCCGTCGAGTCAATTATTATTCTCGAGCGCGTGTGCGGAGGCTTACCGGAGTGCCATCGGCGACACGATGTTATCTGTGCAGCGTTCACTAGATTGATCCCGTCGATGGTCCCGAGCTATCTAGGTAGGAGCAGTGCACAGTCACAAAATAAAATACAAATATCTACAAATAATAGAGATCCATAGTATGTATTAAATAAGAATCAGAAAACATCGGTGAAATAAATGTTGATTTCACTGTTTTACCTTGCAGACAGCGTGTGCGTGTCGTGACGAAAAATTATTTCAGCGGCACACTCATAAATATACGGCTTCCTACCTATATATTATTGGTAGGGACACCGTAGCATGATATAGTTGCTGGCAGTAGACGTAAGCATACAGTTTAATCATTTCATTCTAGCGTGAATTATGCCAATGTCTGATATTAATATATTCTAGTGGTGGATGGTTGCGCACTGCAGACGATGAAAATGACCGCTTGCTCTCTATAATAAATTATCCGACGGACGCCATCTGGGTTAGTATTTCTGTCGTACCGCCGTCGTCCTGAATAAATAGAATCTACATAATATGTGAACACATAAACAATAATATGCGATACAACTGCAGAGCGTCGCACTGGTACAAATGCAACGCACACAATCATATGTATGGGCATTGTCTCTGATATAGGTACGAACCGTACTCGTTGTTTAAAAACGATTTAACGACCGTACCATAATGATACAATAATTACACGAAACGAGTATGGACAAAAGCCGTAACGCCGGTGAGCGTGGATTTTCAATTTTCCCCAGAAATTAATGGGGGAGATTGCCGAATCCGTTCGTTTTGCCTTTTATTCACTATTATCCTGTCGCAATAGTAGTACAGCAGCAGCAGCAGCAGTAGCTATACGGCTCGTCTGTCGGTTGATCAAAGACTTCGTTGACTCTTTTATACTCAAACAACGATTCTGCATCCGTTTCCGATTTAACATTATTTCGACGTTAAATTAAAAAGCGGCGTCCACTTTTGCGAGCAAATTGTTAAATAAATAGGTTATTTATAGTTAAAATCTGTTTTAATATTTCTTTGCCTGTAAACAGAGAATGTAAACCATATTGTGAATACACTTTTTAAAACCATGTTTAAATTCAATCTTTCAAACAATGAAACAAAAAACGTTTAACGAGTACAAAATTAAGTATTTGTATTTTTTATAAGTTAATTCTACTTGATAATATCACTTTGAGATTGAGATTGTTACTTATAAATGTGTATTATATATTGTATAGGTATTGATAATGAAATTCTGTTAATTTCCGTTAAGTAGAGTTCTTTAATAAGAGCGCTTAATTAACAATGTACTACATTTATTATTATAAAGATAGTCAGGTAATAATGTAATCACACACAATAGAACTATAAACTATATCATGTGAATGATACATTTTTAAAATGATTTTTAACAATGTCTTTCTCTTGGTTATTAAATTTTGGGGAATACCACCACAGGACTGATTCTGTCGAGTTTTTGGGATTTCATTAGTATAGGTATGTACTAGTAATAGAAAATACGTGTAAAGTAGCAAACTTTCAAATACACTACAAAAATAAAAAAAAATGATTAAAATATTAGAATTCTAAAATTGCATAATTATCTTATTTGAATTCGGTATTAAAGTTTTTAGAGGACGTGCCTATATAATATTATTGATATTAGTCGATGATGATATTTTTAATTTTTTTATCGTTATTACTTTTATTATTAGAGTTTATATTATATTCGTATCCACAAGGGTATTAAATGACATTCGTATAATATAATATGGCGTATATCATTTTTATTTTGCGAGCGAGCGAAAATTAATAATAACAGCCTCCTCTAAACGAGAATGGTTTTATATTTTGTTTTTCTCTGTTGATACAGTGGCGTCAAAACAGGCGGGCTTAGTATGATTTCATAACATTTATTTATATTATGGTAAAAGTAGAAATAATAATGTACATTCGAGCGCAATTGGCCTAGTACATAAAAATGCAGCGAGACTTGCGAACATGCATTTTTTTAAGCCATTTATTTTTCCGTACATTTCGAGCTTACTCATATACAAAATAGCAACGGAGTGCTCCTCCGGGATTTCGTCTCGTTACGACTAATAATAAACATAATACTAATATAGTTAAACGACGTTATATTATTTTAATCCCTAAAAACACTATGCCGTGAGCGTTGGTGGCCACATCATATTCCCCGGCGTGTTTGAATGTAAAAAAAAGTAAAATATATTTTAGCTATAGAATAATTAAGTTATATGTGTATTATTATTATTACAGTAAATATTATTATTTTGAACTTTCACTGAGTCACTGGGGAAAGAAAAAACCGGTAAGATCGCAATCATTTCAATCGTTCGAGTACATGTACATAAGCGGGGATGGAAAATAAGATAATCGAGTTTATTGCACGGGTTGGTATTTTAAAAACGTGAAACATTCGTATTTTATCGAACAATTTTATAGTATTTATATTATTTATAAGCTTTTAAAGTTTTTTTTTCTAAAAATATGTATAGAGATAGTGCGGTATATTATAATACCACACGAATTTCAGTTTCACTATTCGGTTCATCCGTACTTTAAATGCCTATATAAGGCTATAAATAATAAAAATAAAGCTGTTCGATATATTCAATATTTATGAATCGTAAAATGTTCTACTCCAGACCACGGAATAAAAAATATTTAAAAAACGTATAAAACCCGAGGAATCACTGTGTATATACTATATATGAGAGAGAAAAAAATAGTAAAACAATTTTGGAAATACATTTAAAAGTTTGAGCGCATAAAACCGTTTTATTGAAACCACAATAATTGACGGAGGAATCGAACACGTCTTTCGCGGAGAAAACGAAATCTCTTCTTAGAAAACCATTCGAAACGATGCGTGTACGTATATTGTAATATAACAGTTGTTTTACTGCGTCTGTTATTAATGATGGTCCCACGGTCGGGCGCCGGTAGAATTCTGCAGGAGAACGTCGTTGTAAATCTAATCGATATCGACAATAGCAGCGTCGATACGTTTTTCGAATTTTCGACATTTTCCGACTGCTCAAGATTTCCGGGGACGTAATTGATTGACGTCACCGGCGGCCTCGCGATTAGACGGCGTCGATCGGTACAACAACTACACAGCGATCCGTTGCGGTACACCAAATTCATCAGCTCGAAACAACGTGGAGAAATGAAGCGACCAAAAGCGAATACGACTCGTGCGTTTGAAATTCGGCGGTCGATTGGATTCTGTTAGATAAAAGTACTAACCGTAAAAATAAAAAAAAAAAAAAGCATACGCGAGTTGTTCTTATATATTACAGTTATATATATAGGTATAGGTTTTACAAATATTATATTATTATTATTATTTTGTAGAAAAATGTTTTTTTCTCTTTTTCGGTTTGAATTGTATAATACATTTTGATAGTACGATATTTTAGCCATTTTAAATTTTTAATATATATGTATATTTGCGTGGGGTCATGTGTGGACGTAAGTACTAGTCCGCATTATGCTTAATCCGAGCCCGTTCTGCGTGACAGCAAACTTAGATGAGTCAAAGATTTCGACAATTTTATTGATTTATACCACACGTAATATTATAATATATATTATTATAGTAACTATTAGTATTAAGAAAAGTGTATTTGTTTTTATACGTTCTTACTTGTTGTGAAAATTCATTTTTTGTTTGTATAACAACCACAGGTAGGAGGTATATTATTGTAATTTATTACATTACAATGTTATGTTTTTCGGTTGCATGACCGAAAAATCTTGTGATTATTGCTAGAAATTATGACCTCACGTCGTGATGACGTATGATGGTATTTTAATATTTTATTCCTAGGACGTGGTATTCTAATATTTACTCTCGTCGTAGGCGGTCTGTAGTTGCGTATTCGCTTTATATACTTATCTATTTAACTTATCTGTGTGGTTCGAGTGTCGTTTTGACAGTAATAATAACCTCTATTCGTTCAATTGCATGTGCTAAAATTGAAATAATGCATGAGTATAATAGGTACGAGTGAATACATAGTTTAATAATAATTGTACTTAAAGAATTGCTAATACGATTCGATGCATATTTTGCTTTTCAGGACCCTCGTTCCGATTTGAAAGGTCTAACTGCGATTTTTTTTTTAAACATTTTTCTTTACGTAATATGATTTTTGTAATAGATATTTATCCTCCCCTCTCGATTCCAAGATGTATCAACTTCGGGCCGGCTGCAAATCCTGTCATTCCTGAACTGCTCAGCGGGGTTGTTGTCATAACTTTGCTATATAGATTCGTACTCGACTCGGGTATAGAACAATACCATGAAAATGTTGGAACGGCGGCGTTGGGTAATAATGATTTTACGTTTTAATCTCGATTTCTTTGTTTTTGAGTGTTTGAGTGAAAATTGAAACGAATTAAAGTGCTATAAATAGAATATTTACGCAAATTAACATATTTCACTATTATAATTTTATTCCAGTCAACCGTGGATGCGAACTCTTAATAAGTATAAGTGATAACCCTTGCGCAATTGATAAATATATATATATATATATATATATATATATTTTTAAAAATAATTATGATTTTTTTGTATTTAAGTATTCAAATTCAAAATTAGTAATTAACTCAACTCTGCTCTCTGAAAACAAACGAGTATTTATTTATTTTTTTTTTAAATCTCCAAGAAAATATTGGTTACTTTGTAAATTGCTGATTTTTTTACTCTTTAGTCAAATATAATTCAAATCATTCTTAAATTTAATCTTTTTTAAATTATACAAGCAAGAATGTAAGATATTTTTACGAGAGCTTCATATTCATTTGCTATTTAATAAATTAATATGTAAAAAAACATATAATAAGTTGAAAATTAGTATAGTTATAATTTATCAATGTCATTCATCAGGTCACGGTGGTATACTCGTAAATAAGATAAATAATAATATTAAAATAACGTATTTCAATTATTAAAATTTGTTTCTTATTTAAACTTTGTTTGAAAATTAATTTAAATAGTTTAAATAGTTTAAAATTGAATCACTTTCTTCAATAACCATTTAGATATTAAATTTGAATTTAAACAATTGTTTTATTTTAGAATATTTGTTTTATAATGATATAATCATTTTTACTATTTTATGTGATTAAAAAATTAAAATAAATTTTTAAACCTGTTTTCTCGATAAGATTCTTTTTGAAATATTGTATTTGAATTTTTTGATTTTTTGTATTATGTTTCATATTTTTTTAAACGATAAAAAAAATAAATAAAATTTACAGTAAAGTAATAATATTTAATATCTGTATTTCTGTTTTAAAGGAAATAAATAACAATTTGTTATGAAAAACATTAAGTTTTTACCTTGACAGTTGTCATAGGGCTTTTAAGTATTTTATGATATACCATAAAAATTGTAACCATTACCTACCACCGTTGTAAATCAATAGAGTTGAGTTATTTTTTATAATAGAACCAAAATTCTATGCCCGAAAAATGGAAATAGTTTAAAAATATATAATATAGATATTACATTTTATATATTTAAATTCGAATGAAGTTAATAATTATAAATATTTTTTAAGTTTAAATTGTAAGACTTACAGGACTTAATTTTTATTACTAAATTACTAACAATAGAACAAAAGGGATAACTTTAACTTTTTCAAATAATTTGTCATTTTTAATTAAATTTAAAAATAGGCACTTTTAGCCCATTAACTGTAATTAGTTAAAAAATAACGAAGTACATGTCTGCAGGTGTTCATTTAGAACAAAACATGCTACAACAATTTAATATTCAGCGTAATTATACTATAAATGCATGTTTAATGAATATTTAAGGCAAGGGTTGAAAGTTTTTAATCCTTTTTGAAAGTTTAAAATGTTAACGAAAATTATTTTAAAATATATTTACTATTTTAAAGATGGCCAATGAATATTAATACTGCTTATAAATTTGTTAAATGTTATTAATACAATGTGTTATCACAAGTATTATAATAGTAACTAATATTTTGAAATTCCTAAAAACTAATTTTTTTTTTTTTTTTTTAAATTTACCTATTTAGTTAACCGTATGCTATAACGTCTATAACGATAACAAAGAATAATAATAAATAATTTTAAGTAATTTTAAATCAAACACATAGTTTACGTAAAGTAAAAGCCAATATTTAATATTTATCTGATACATTATTGTTAGGATTTTTCTTTGAAATAGAATAATGTTTGATAATAAATATCGAATATCATGCATATTATTTTACTTTATTTATAAGACAACTCCCCTGGCAACATGTAGCGCGCTGAGGTTATTTATAAGGCATGTAAAAACTTGGGTAAGAAGTAGAACGTATTGGAAGACAGATCACGTGTGCTTATAGTTTCGATAGCGGAAAAATACGAATATCTTCTCCAATGAATCATATTCAAAATTCTGTGTAAGGCTCATAAGCAAAACATAATTTTTTAAATTCTATCTAAACATATACTTATAGGTGAAATATTGGAATAATTACTGGTGGAAGGAAGTTGAGGTTATGACGCTCGTTATACCTTTATAAGTACTGAAACCGCGTGCTTTGTTCGCAATTATTAATTTCAACCAGACAACTTATATAGTCTTACAGACTAAACAATTTAACCACGAAAACGTACAAAAATAATTGGATGCTTAATCATGAATATTTTAAAAATATTCCATGCAAGAATTATTAGGTCTATAAATTAATTGAATTAGAACTAATTTAATATTTTTTCGAACAAAAAAAGCCAAGTAAATAACGTAATAAACGTTTACTCGTAATAAAAAGTTTATTTCAGTACAAAATAGCTATCGATTTTTATTGGAAAGAGGCCAGTAGAGCTAAGACCCTGTACTTAAAACTTTTCCAGCATGATTTTCACCTATGACAGATACACAGATGCAATTTAACGACGCATGTCTAATGTGCATATGCGTAATATTATTAATTCGCCACTTTAAAAACTATTTTTCATCTTAAATTATGTTATTCTTACAACTGCCCCAGGGATTCTATCAGTGAGGTGATTTTTAATTCTTATTTAAATCTATATAATATAAGCTTTAAGAATATTATACGCGCACTAATAAACTGAACTAATGATATTGTGACGACTATCATATAAAAATACTGAAACGGGATTAAGTGATTCGAATTATTACACATAAAGTGAAATGTGAATGTAAAAGTTAATTGAAAATTAATTGCGAATAAACATAAATAATCTTGTCGTTTAATTTTCTTAAACAATAACAGAAAAAGTCAACGTGTGATAAACGTGTATCGTTTTGTATACCCGACCGCAATGAACAATTATATAACATTTTGTTCCGTCTTTTTTGAAACATAAGATTTTTATACGATTAAGGGTGTGAGACGTGATAACAAATCTATCGTCTACATAGTATTAAATACGTGCTTTTTCAGCTCTTAGGAAACGTTCGAGAAATATAATCAATACGAAAGTTATCAGTATAAACTATAAACTTCGAATTTGCATAAGCTTTTATAATTTGATTCATTACACCCGTCATATAGACTGTACTGTTTTTCCTACGTAGAGATACGAAAAACGAGATGTAGATGCTTTTCAGGGTACCAGCCAGAGGCAGAACAGTATACCGATTTACATCCGTGTTAATTCATTAAACGACGAGTGCTATTTTTTAGAAATATGAATAGTGTTTTTTCCTTATTCATTATTATTATATAATTTTATAGAAGCAGAAAAGTCGAATTATTTGTGGTCAGTAGTCTCTATTTGAAAACAACTTTTAACAAAAATTATTATTTCGTATATTTTGTTAGCATATAAAATCATCCATACGCAAATTTATTCGGCAAACGGATATTCACCAATAAATCTACAAACGTCGAATGCAAAGGATAAGTTAAACAACACATAAAAAAAAAAAAAACCCCAGTAAAGTATTATAGACCGAGACCTGCAGGAATTATTGTTCGACTGAGTGTATCATCGTTTCTGTTAAATTGCTTGGCATACATAATATGTCCACTGTCCAGCGTTTTACGTTGCCAGTGTCGTTTGTTTTTTAACATCATTAATAACTGTATAATATCGAGTGGAAGCGAATTGTTTTTACGCATTATCGAATAATATATTACATAGTACAGCGTACGTGGAATATAATATATTTTATGTAACTCGTAATATGTTTCGTTACGCACGTGGGTAAAAAAATAACAATATGACGATCGATTGGACTGACGTAGATGGCGGGGCGCGGGCGTATTGGCGGTGAGCGTCGACGTGATATATTGAAACAATTATTATTACATTATTATCGGTGTTCACCTGTATAGTGTAATAATACAGGTGGTGGATTTTCGATATTTCTAGTAACTGTTTGGGCGACGTACCGCGTAAACAGTCTGAGCGGAAATGCAATTCAGAATTATTTCGCCGTCCATTGCAGATAAATCGCGCAGTTAAACACAAAATGGACGAGAAGAAATGATCTCTTTTTCATTTGCAGAATGTCGTCGGTTCGCATTATTCACGTGTAATAATATAGGTACGTACTCCTAATACAAATAGAGGAACCTAAAGAAATATCATCGCGTCTATTGTTGCGTAACCCTCGAGTAAAATCATTCGACACAATAGCGTGCATTGTGAGATATCCCAAAGATTCCACCCTCGCACTCGCACTAGACGATAACTCTAATTATAAAATGACCGAAGGTTAAATCTTTTAACGCGAAATTTATCGCAAGCCGAGAGTGATCGTACTCGAACGGTAATCTTTACATTTTGTGCGGTGTATTCTGTGCACATTACGCACGATAATGTCTTTGGTTTACGTCGTATAGCATTATTATTATACGATTGGACGCGCTTTTACCTGCACTTGTGTTGGGCACGTATACGCCAGAGCGTGTTTTCGAAACGTTTCGACATTTTTGGGCGTATTTATCGTTATTGAATGGATTGATCCAAAATGTGTCTGTTTGGGCGAATACGTAGAACAGTTTCATAGGGAAATTAGTTTATAGTATACTGTATAGTAATGCACTAGTGTATTTTTGGAAAAAAAAATATGTATATGTAAGTAAAATCATGCATAATATACATATAATAACATTAGTAATGGAACTATTAACTTTTAAAACGTTATTTGTGTGGTATTATTGTGATTTAGTAATTTATAGTCAAAAATTAATAAAATCAAATCACGTGTACATCTAAGTTCTTGGGTATTGATCACGTAGGCAAAAATAATTTTAATCGTCCAAACGGTATAAATCGGGGCTGTACAACCCGCGGTAGATAGGCACGTATTAATGTTGCCCTCACTTAAATTTCAAAACCACCAATTAATTTAGTATAATATATTAATATTATGAGAAAAAATGTATTTTAAGAAATAAAACTATAAAATATTAAAAATCAAATAAATTTAATAATATATAAAAGTATTATATTTATTGGGTCCGATATAACGATAGCACGGGCGTCGGACATATAAAAATAATTATCGATACGGGTGATCAATTGATCAACTCGAGTGCTGTAATCCAGTTGTGGTGCACGGTTAACAAAGATTGAATCAAAGTTTTTTAATTAACTATTATGATATTTTTATTGACGTGTGGTCAGTATTTGAGATTTTAAAGCACTTAAAGTAGTGTAACAACTCAAAACAAATACTTTGAGCATGGACACTGTTAACTAGTCGTCACACAGAAATAGTGTGTTTAGGTTACTTTCCGAGTACTTTTTATATACTAATTACTAGTCAACAGTCAGATTGTATTGTCTTTTACAAGGTCTCACTTAAATATTTGCTATAGCTTTTTAGGATTCATCTCTTATTTGTGTTAATTTTTAATGGCAATTAATAAATATTATACGTACGCAAGATATACTCAATGTATACTTTTGTGGTTCAACACATTGTAGCCATTTTCTTGTGTTACTTTTTAATAGTGATTACTGATTAATATATATAATATATACATGTATTCATAACGTAATGCTAACCTGATAATATGTACTTATGTGGTCCGATACATTGTAGCTACTGCAAAATGAGCCGTTTTTGTTAGAATATAATTTTATTTAATTATTGGAGATTTATTCACGAAATTTATCCCATGTTATTAATTAACAAAAATAATAATAATAATAATAATAATAATAATAATTATAATTATTATTATTATTAAGGACAGTTAATCTACCTAGTACAGACAAACAGTCCGACGCATTATCAGATGGTTGTCTAGTTAAAGTTTTGTTCTTAGTGATGTTCAATATTATTGTGCAACTTTTTTCAAATTTAATTTATCAATAATTAAATAGCGAAATATTATTCCAATATGAGATAAGAAAAGTAATAGATGAAGGAAAAAAGTCGAATACTTTTTTATAAAAATTTAAAATAGAGCATTCTGCATAATTTTTAAGGAAACCATTTTAGTTTTTAAAGATTATAATTTAATAAGACATTATTTACAAAAACATGTAGTCGAAATTGACAGAATTTTTTCGGAAGCAATAATTCTTAGAATTGAAATATATCTTTCTTTTTAGCAACTTAATATTAAAAAAGCTACTTCTGAGTCCCATTCAGTCATTTTTTCAGTTATGTACTGTCATTTTTGATTACGAAAAAATCAAAACCATTTTTGATGGCGAGTTTATTGAGGAGTGTTTGGAAAATATTGAAGATATAATGTGTCCCGATAAATAAACAGACTTTTAAAAAAATAGTCTGTCTTATAAGACTGTAAGCGGACTATCTTAAACTCACGGAAGCAGATTCTGGAGACGTTATTTAATTTTCAGAAATAAGGTGGCTAAGTCGAGGTAAAATTCTCAACAGATTTTATGATTTTCAAAATTAAACAAAGCCGTTCACGGAGTCAAAAGAAAAATCTATCATAGAGTTTGAAAATGAAAACTAGCTTATGGATTTAGCGATTTTAGTTGACACAACTGCTAATTTAAATGAGTTACACGTAAGTATTCAAGGTAAAAAATCATCTCATTTGTAATATGTTTCAAACAATAACTACTATTGAATTGAAACTTAAATAATGGAAAAGTCAAGTTAAGGCGAATAGTTTTATACGTTTCCTTGTGTTGGCTAAACACAATCTCAAGAAAAGCGAGAAATATGCTTCTTTGGTTTTAATTTTAATTAATAAATTTGAAAACAGTTTTCAAGATTTAGTCAACTCTTTGCAATTTTCGAAACATCATTCATAGTTGATATTACTGCTGTGGAAACTAAATTTTAAATGGAATGTATTGAGTTAAAATCAGGTATTCGACTCAAAGATAAATCTATTCAGTTATCTTTATTTAATTTTATAAATTATATTTGCCCAAAGGAACATATTCAGTTCTTTACGATCACGCATTATTCATGTCCTCGTTTTTCGGTGCTACCTATATTTATGAACAATTGTTTTCAAGAATGAAAAATACAAAGAGTAAGAAGAGTAAGAATCGGTCTTCTATATCAGACAAGCATATTGAAAGTTGTTTGCTTCAACTTTTATCTATCCGGATATTAATTTATAATTTTGATAAAAAAAGCAATTACAAATTTCACATTAGTCATATTATTTTTTTAAATTATTGTTTTCTTTTAATTATAAATAAATTTATTTTTTCCTCATAATTATAAATAAAATATAATAACTCGTAAAAATATTTCTACTAACTTTTTGTTTTGGTAAAATTATAAACAAAATATATTATTATTATTAAAATTTATGTGACCCACAATAATTTTTACTCACCAGTCTTCACAAACGATTGGATAAATTCTGGTATAAATAATAGTCGTTCAAACGAACTATTGATTTTTCGGTCGAAATAATAATAATTTTTTTTTTTATTATAATTAATTATTATAAATTTTATTTTGTCAAAATTTTATTTTTTGTTATACCTATATTTCTATATTTTAAGAAAAAAATTACAGTAAGTGTATTGTTTGTATGTTTTTGGTTAAATGTAGTATACTACGTTTAAAATAATAATTATAATTTTCAATATCTTATTTTCAAAAAGTAAAAAATAACCTTTTCTCCATTAACAAATAAACTAAACTTTTTCTAATAGTTCTCTACGGCTATAGCTGATGCATAGAATAAATTGATGATCTGCTGTAGCGAGAACGGTGTGCTGTGTGGTTTTTAATATTCTAATCAGCGAAGTGTTAATTTAGTTTAAATGTTTAATTGTAATACAGAGCGTTGTTTCTTGGTGACTCGAACCATCGATGATTGAGTCGTTGTCTTTTGGCCGATATATATAGGCTCGTGCGAAATGTCATGGGTGTTATTGTATCTATACATTGAATAATTGCAATAAAGAAACTGAGCGTAGGCGTAGGCGAGGTGGACGTGTGTAATAATTGTAATTATTTAGAAAATAAAAACGCCATTAATCATTAACGCGCGTAATAGATCTTTTGGGGACTTGTATTGTTCTTCATACTTAACCAATTTCATCTTTTGTTCCCGTTCACCACCAGGTCGAAATGGGAATTTTATTGATGAAAATTGCCAATTTAATGGGTTTTTCAATTCTCTTTAAGGATTATTTTCGTGACAGTGAACGATGATGATAAATTGATTATTGTGCGTTGCGGTCTATTTACGCGGCTCATGTAAACATATTTTTTTGAAGTCGTTTATTTTATACAACTGATTATCGATAGATGAAGAAAATACAATAACTGTACGTTTCAAACTCTATACCATGATGTTTCGTTTGTACACACTCGGATTAGTGAAAAGTTTTGAACTTAAAGTTCAGTCGGGTATAGAATTTAAAAAAATATATATAATATAGAATATCGAAGAAATAGTCCAACAATGGATTATAATGACTTATCTTTCAACGATAAAAATATTTTGTTAAGAGAGTGCGTTCAAATCTTCAAGATAAATAGGATTAGATCGGCCAAAAAAATATCTAATTTAAGATATTTACTAATGGCTGAAATGTTCGAGTACAAAAAAAATAAACGCAAGGAGACTGAAAGGCGGGCTGATAGGTTTGGTGTACAGGATAAAGAAGTTGAGGAAATGCCAGGAAAGGAAAAAAATACTAGAGAATAAATTTAGAAAAATATTTGTGAGCAATCCAAATATTTTTCTCCTCACGGGGGCCATTATTTATCGTAATGGTATACTTTATTGTGTAGGTACATTATAATATATTGTAACAAGTACCTATAACAAGTTTTATATGTAGTTATTTATTTTACAGTTTTTTTTCTTTTAGTCATATTTCGTTAATTCATTATTTATTTATTTTATCTATTTAATTAGTTTATAATTATTAGATAATTCAACCAATCTATAATGTTAATGAGTATGATTAAAGTAATTTTATCAAAATTAAATTTAAATAAAAAAACTCATATGATAATATTCACATAATTATAACGAATTTTCCAGATTTATTTTATCTTATGGTATAATATATAACTATGCATTTTTAAAACATAGTTTTCATAAAGTATGACTGAGGGGAAATGTTACCTTAGTATTTTCAATTACTCACAAGCAAAAATATTTTATGATATAAATTGTTGGTCATTGTTGTATCTGTAAGATTAAAATTTTTACATATAAAACAAAATATTAAACACAACGTAAAAATAAACTTTATTTTTATTTATTTATTATTACGGATTTTTTAAAAATTATTTTTAACCACAACAAATATGCAACATTTATTTTATAGTAGTTATTAGTATTCATTATAAGAAATCATCCATGCTTGAGGATAAAGTTGTGTCAGTGTCTTCTATCGAAGATATGGAACCGGGATAACGTCCGGGTCCCGAAATTTTACATCACAGTTCAATGGTCTCTGGACCTTTCCATGTTACTCCCAATCGCACCATATTGTAGAATTTTATCACGCTTAATAGACTCAACACCTGATCAAAAAAAAAAAAAAAAAAATTAAATTAAAATAAATATTTATGTAGGTATATATATATATATATATATAATATGTATGTATTTCAATTGAAAACTAATATTTAAACAAAAACAATTAATCGTTGAACTGGACTTAACGTATAATTAATACGATTTCACGCATAGTTTTTTTGTGTTGAATAAAAATAAAAATATCAACCAAAAATATTTATCTGTATTATTCGGAGTATAATAAATTTATAACATTATAACGTTATTCTCGTACAGCAATTTAATGCAATGTTCAATATTATTATAGATTATTGGTACCGTTTGGTCTTTATTAAATAAAATATGTATGATTTGGTATTAATTTTCAGCCAATTATTTTGGAAATTCATCAATAGGGCAATACACATTCCGGCTAATCGACGTGATAAATTAAATTTAGACCAATTTTTAATGATTTATATTCTTCGTAAATATTTTACTAATTTTCGATTATTAACATTGAATTGTCATCATTAGTTTGATAAAAATATACAGTCAGTGAAACTTTTATTGGCTAATACCTACCAGCGTATAGAGACGATACATTTTTTTGAACATTTTTAAAAACGATAGAACATCAATTTATTATATAGTTTCGTCAGTGGTTAGTGACACCACCTAGAACAATAAGTGTACGTCAATTATTTTTTAAAAAAAGAGCTTAAATCGAATATCAGGTGTCAGCGAGTTTTTATGGTGGTTTTGACTCTGCCTATTTATTTATGTTATTTATGGCTTTAGGGTAAATTTCACTTAAATGTGTTTCCAATGTTATGGAGTATATTAAATGAACTATAAATTCTCTTGTGATTTTTTTGTATTAAATTATTATTGGTCGATCATTCGATCAGTGGTTTTCATTTTTTTATTTTTTTATTTTTGAAATTATTTTATTTTATTATTGTCATTTTGTGGGTAATTCCAAATTCATGAAAATGTAAAACGAATAATATTTTATCTCTAGCTGTCAATATTGTATTAAGCATATTTTTGTCGAACCGTTGATAATATTTTATTTTGCGTTGTTCATGACCGGGCATATTAAATCGAACCTTGGAGGTGAAAGGGCGTGTTATGTGTATGCACAGGGTATGAGTATGTGTGTATCAGCGAGCAAAATTTACCAACATAAATCTCCCATCATAACAAAGGCTCTGATTAAAGGATTTTACTACGTGTTTATTAAAACGAGTCATCCATACCATGGAACTTTTTGTTGACACGCAAATTAAAGCGAAGAAGTCAAGTTGATTTATTGCATCGACCAGAAATGTTGTTAAAAAAAAATTCAAAGTTTTTGATAAGTAAAATGAGCAATGAGGGTTTTAAAAAAATGTAATTAGTTTTTAATTCTTTTATATTTTTAGCAAATTGTATGATCATTACCAAAACTTAAAAACACAAGAATTAAGATACGAAAAACATATTATAATGTAGACTTTTAGACTATTAACGATCTGATTAATTTATTATCTATTGCGAAATGATTGTAAAATAATTTAATTATCATCTAAAGTGCTTTACGGCAGAATTTCATTCTATAAATCTTAAATAAATTTGAACACAAATATTATATGCATAATAAGAATAAGAACACAATACTTAAGTTATCCACAAAATCAAATAAAATCTATTGCTACCTATTCTGTACTGGTGTTAGTCCGATTTTGGCTTTGGTGGCTAAGCTTTTTAGGATACTATACATGAAGGTATACGTATGATATCTTTAATGCCTCTAAAATGAATGGAAATGCTGACACAATTGACCGTATCAATGTAGAGCAACGTATAAAATAGAGTTTCAGCATTAATCTTTTATCCAGCTTGATTTATAAAGCTCGTAATTTATTGGAGCTGGTATATGTATATGGTCTAGTTTATTCGCACACTCACATATATAAACACATAAATTATCTATATAATATGCATAGGCCAACAATTATCATATCGACCTTTGAGTATGTTGGATACATTGTATAATAATGTGTAGACTATGCATCTTGTTATGGCCAATATTTAAAAGTTTAAGTTTTAATTTAGTTTTAATTGAATATGTAAAATAACTTTGGTGTGTAGGTTGTATAGACATCGTAGATCTATTAATGAAGTACCGTGTATATAATATTTGTACAGGAAATGAAAAAAGTTATATCATTTGATTTTTTAAATAATGAATTCGATTTGAGTAAAAAAAACTTAAATGTTTCGAGTTTCAAGGCGTATTATTATATTTTTTGAAAGTAGCATATTTATGCAGTATCAGAAGAGAACCTTAACTAAAATATGTCTGTACTGTACAATTTTTAATTCACGTTATACAAATAAGGTTTCACTTGATTTTTGGGTAACTTAAATATACTCTTTTTTTATGCGTATAATATTTGCGTGTACGTTTATTTTATATTAAAATTTAAAATTATTACACCATAAAACACTTTAAATAATATTAAATATAACAACTGTTTCGTAACAGATAATAAATTAAGTAAGATTGTTAATGGAATTATTGTATTCATTATTATGTGCACACAATTATACTTAGTTTTTGTTATTAATCTGAGTATTATTGTTTTGCACTTTTGAGTTATAAAAAACAAAAATATATTTTTAAGATGGTCTTTATTTTTTGGCGTTAAATTCTAAATATATGTATGTACTTTTGCTTATAGTGAAAACTATTTTACTGACGTTTGAGTTATTTCGAGAATCATTCTTTTGGTATTCAACAAAAATGATGTTCTTCTGTAAAGGTATATTTATCAAATTTAAGTAGAACATTTTTATTGATATGAAAGCCAAGTGTGTATTTTTGGTATTTTTTGTTCAATATTTTACTTAGTTCACGTTTTAACATAATTTATGTACAATATGACAATAAATTATAAAGTCTACTCTGTTGTTGCGTAATTAAAATACAGCTTCCATTTATTTATGTCTAAATTATTGGACAAAATGTATATGAAAAAAAATAAACAATGAGGTATTACTGATAACTTTTAGCATCCTCGTTTTGTATAGGCATCTACACGAAGAATAAAATGTCGTACGCAAAAATACACTTCAAGGTACAATAAAAACTTGTCTAATTATAAGAAGAAAAATAATGAAAAAAAAAAACAAAACAAACGATTTCGTAGAACTTAAAATAATCCACAAAATCCTTTATACTTTTCCTACCTCACTTGCGATTTTGAAAACACAGCCTCCTGTGTCTTACGACGAGAAGTATTTAATTAACGACGTACATATACTTTTTTTCTTTTTCTATAGTAAAAGTTTGTTATTGTTTTACCGAGTGGGATTAATGCGCACTGTTTACGTTATTCAATGTAGGCCAAGAGATGCTAGTGAAATTTTCCTTGTACGTACAAGTTCGTTTAGAAAAACAATTCCATGAATTGTAACAACTAAATTATGGCTAAATACCGCTATAATTGTGCACACAAGTCAACGAAAAGTCTATTATCATTAACTAATGAGCCAATACTATAATATTATTATACATGAATATAAAGTATAGAATAATAAAGTAAATATAGCCTACACAAAAAAAAGAAAATTGGGATAATAAAGAAAAAGAAGAGAAACAATTAATTGAAAAACCATACTGATGGTAATGATGGCTTTCACGTTGCAGTTTAACTTCTGTTTGGCTTATCCGCCGAAAAATACTAATTTTTTTTTTTTTTTTTAACACGGATATTTATTACACGGATACACGGTAAAACTTAACATGTGTGTGTTTATGTGTGAGCAACACACAAGTACTAATAAAAGATATTAAATTATTTTAAAATCCGATGATGAACGGTAGTTACTAGTTATATTATACATAACGTATCGTCGTATCATAATAATTATAATATGTATAAATGATGCACAGATATGCACGTGCTGCGAATCAGTGGCGCATTTATCATTTTATTAAAGGGTGTGTCGTCAAAATTAAATTATATTACTACGAGCATATATGAAATAAAATATAGTCAATGTTATAAATATATATGAAAAAAAAAATGATCTAATAAAAACAATCAGTCAATCGAGACATTTATATTTAATATACCTACTATATATTGTGTAAAATAAATAACATAAGTAATAGTAATATATTTATACTTATTATAAATATATATATATATATATATATATATGACGCGTACTAAAGGGGGAAGTCATAATATACTCCAAACACCCCCTTAGTAGGTACACGCTACTGTTGCGGTGCATGCACCTCTTACGGTGATCAGAAATTTAGCCGGTTTGATTAATAGCTGAGTCTGATATAGACATGATGTTTGTCGGAACTGCCGTTTAACTCTGCAAGTTAAATCTGACGCATTTTAATCGACTACCGTATAACATAATATTTGCATCTTTATTGTTACTCGCGCGATTTCCGCGTATACTCAAAAATATAATGCGTCGCAATTCTCGCGCTATTCACCGTCGATTAGTGCACCGAATATTTCTTCCTCGGAAAACCTCGCCGTTCATTAGGAACGTGCTTCGTTTGTACACACATGAAACACAAAACATCTTAGCCGTTCATTTCATCCCCATATTGTTTCTACTAATGATTTCATCTCGGTGTATTTTTTTACAGAACGCTTTTGGCATAAGCGCCCAGATTGTTTATAATTACAATGTACGCCGTCGACATGCAATAAATTAACGGAGACACAACAATACAATATTATAATACGAACGCGTGAGCCTTTACACTCACTCTCGACAACTTGAACACTTACGCGTGCTGCTAAGGGTGATAAATTTAAAATCCTACACATTTTCTTTAGTTCAGAATATTATCTATTATATACTATGTGGCCTTAGTAGGGTGGCTCTATCACTCGAATTATTTTTCAAAAATTGCCCCCGCCGTGCTGACATTTCGTTTATATGAACGTTTCTTTCTTGATTATTTTGAAATCTGTATTTCCGAGCGTTTTATAGGTGAATATCATCAATCAACGATAGGAGACTTAAAAGTTTGATTATTATTAAATATGTTGGTTGAATAGTAAAATTGCACTTAAATTTAATTTTTTGTACAGGTGCAGTAGAATCTCGATTATCTGAACAATTAGGACCACACCTAGTTCGGATATGTAAAAGTTCGAATATTGGAAATTTAAAAAAAACACAATGAACAAATCTTTACAACACAGTTAAATATTTTACATTACATATTTATTTTAATTATTATTAATATTTTATTGGAATTATATACATTACATTATTAGAAATACATTATATACTTAGGAACATATTATGTTTATTACATTTTTTTTGAAAAAAATTATCGATTCGAGTGCTTCAATAACGTTCGGATACGCTAATTGTAGATTGGATAATAGAGGGTTTGTATAACGGAGGTTCGGATAATTGAGGCTCTACTGTATGTATTATTATTTATTAATAATTAAAATAGTTCGAATACAAATCGGTCATTTTTTATAGATAGCATATTTTTTTCCAACCGAGTTGCCATGGAAACCTAATATTAACAAAGTTGATATATTGATTAGTTATAGTTTGAGTTATATGGACTGATCGTAATTCGATTATATCGATTATAGGTACTCTTAAGGATTTCGCGTTTAATATTTCGTGTTACTGTTGTAAAAGCAATCAAACATATATAAATAAATAGATAAATAGTATTTTGTTAACAGATTTCGTATTACGCGATAAATGGAAAAACATTAAATCATAAAAATAGGTCTCAAATACTAAGTTTTTTTTTTAATTAAAAAAAAAAGAAATACTGTAGTTATTATAATGACTATTGCATTGAATAATTTTACATAGTATGTGTAGAAATTTTACGAAGAAAATCAACCAATAGGGAATTCAGGAGGTTGTGTGTAGATAGAATATGAATTCCCATTCGAATTCTAGTTTACCTCTAACACTACGGCCACTGACTCTACAGAGTTTCTCTAGAGGAATTACGAGTATATAACTGAATGTATAAACTTTAAGCCATTAACAAAAAGCCCTGATATTAAAGCATTATAATGGAGAGCATATTAGTGGTGTAGCGTGGGTATCAACTTAGTATATGCATTTAAAATTATAAGTCAATGCATTTGTGGAGGTCTTCGCCTCGGTTAGGTTATCCCCATTCAGTTTTAAAAAATAAAATTTTAAGCACTCGCAAGTTTTTCATGTTTAAAATTTTAATAATCATATAGTTCTGTAATATTTGTTTAAAAATTAAACATTTGTAAACAATATAACTCTTAGGCCTCCACACGAGTACTCGCTCAGTGAGGCCTAGTAATATTTTTTAGAATATTATCAAAAAAAAAAAAAAAAAAAAAAAAAAATAGTCATTATGATATAATACCTACACAAAAATAAATCGCTTTATAATAAATTAGTAAGACTCGTAAAATAATTTGCCGAATTCGTCAAAACGTTTAGGGAAACTTTCGATCACTTAATCATAATTTTACAACAAAATATCTCAATAAAAAAATAACATACATGTCTAAATGGTTATAATAACTGTTATAAATTTAAAAAACGCAGTGTAGTAATGTGTGAATCGATAGTGTATACAATACTGATCATGCATACACGTGACGAGTACACGACCGCGATGTCTATGAGCGTTCTATGTTTTGTTATCGATAATATTGGTAGCAAAATATATAAATTATTAATGTCACTGTACGTATACGACCGCTAACGTGCATACTGCGCACATAATAAAAAAGGTAAGTACTATAAAATAACGTTATATGATATTATTATAGTGCGTTGGGGACTACTAAAATATAGTCATATCTACTCTTAATGTAATGTCATTACGTATCGCGTGGCATGGCCGTGGTGTCACGGATTGATCAAACTTCACGAACTATGAAGATAATACATAATATTAAATATGATATAATATTATAAAATACTATGTAATGTAATGATAAACAAAAAAATCATTTTTCAATTTTGAAGTGTACCTATGCTGTGCACGCTACGCCACTTATGAATTTATATAATACATATTATATTTACGCTTTGTTTGGTGCCACTCCGTCTCAATAAGTTTAAATATTATTATTTTAACGTGTTTTGTGTGCAGATTTTTTTTTTAGCGACGAAAAACCGATAAATCGAATGAAAATATATTCATTTTTCGAGTTACCTATTGTTTTGAAACGGTGGTTGATGAAATATGCTTATAGGTAAGTTAATGGCAGTGGCGCGAATTACAACGAACAACACAACACGTTAGCTAATGCTGTGGGTAATGTATGACTGTATGATTACGCGCATAACTACACGGGGATGAATCTATTGTTTTGAAAAATGGATATTTTTCTCCGTAGCCCAAGAGATTTGGACCAAGGTTATTTATCGTTCTCGTGAAGAATACAAAATTTTCTTTTGAGAATTATCCCTATTTCTTAACTGTCATGGAAACAGAAAACCCAACATTTATTTTTATTTCATATACCTACTTTTCTTTTGGAACTATCCGATGTATGCATGTATGCAAAACATATGCGGGCGCATTCACAAATTGTTATTATTTTTTGCCGTGTTGGCGGTGATTGTGGCATTGGTGATTGCATTGCATTAATATTATTTGTCTACGTTTAAATTTGTCTTCATTAAGTAATAGGCTTGTGGAGAATTTAAAATGAAACTTGACAATAAAACATTCAATGTTTCTTACATTCACCATAGTTTCCACTTTTTATTTTTCCAAACACGTAATTTTCCGATCTAAAGCTATATTTTTCGATAAAATCATACTTATTTTAAACAGGGTTAATACGTATTTTAGATGAAAGCGTATCTTGTAACTTGTATCCCTACACAGTAAGTTATGGGAAGTATGTAACCAGCCAAGCCAATGTATCGAGTGTTTCATAACGTTTTTTCATCAAAAGACACTCAATACATCAAAAACGTTCTTCGAAATTTAAATTTGTTTTCTAATAACTTATAATTTTTATTACTAAGAATAATAGTGTTTATTTTATAATAACAACTTGTTATGGGAAAATTAATTTTATACATAATATATAATTAAAGGGGGGGGAATAACAAAGTAATAACAATCAATGCATAATTTATAAAAGTAGCAAATAATTTAGCATAAATAAATCAATTTTCAGTGTTATAAAAATTAATTTCTTATATTATTAGAAAATAAACTCAGATCATACATAATGAGAGTTAATTAATAATTACGCGCATACAAAATGCGTCACTTTTATAAAAGCATTGCCTGAGATGATCGGCCTACACCTCTCTCATTGTAATATTTTACTGTATGATGTATAATAATCCACGTACAGTACATTTTCATAGCTTAAATAAAAATCGATTTCATAAGATAAACTAAGAGTTAATATTAATAGCGTATATTATAATGTACTTGACGAACAAATTAATTTTCACGAATCTATTATAGGAATATGATGAGCACATTTTTAACATTCTGAAATAATTTATTTGAAAATATTGTTTGTAGTAATAAATTATAAATCAAGTATTAATGAATACTACTGTATAAGATTAAATTTACGATTTTGATTAAAAAAAAAAAAAAAAAAACTGTCAAAGTCTAATGAAATATCCGTTCAACTATCCTCTTTTACTACTCTTCACAAACCATTTAAAAATTAATAGAAAACTTATTGAGTTCAATCAATAATAGTCAGATATACATTTTTTTTTTATTATTCATTTTTGTGTAGGTTTACTGTAAAGTGATAGATATAGCACGTTGGAATAGTGAACAGAAATTTATTACCATTGCTGGGTTATGAAGGTAATTTGGCGGTTTTTCGAGAAAAAAAATGTAGTTTTATTCATATACGAACTATCATAAACAGTGTCCGGGTTCCTATAAATTACTACTTTGAGGGAATCATTATTTTGCGTTATGTGTGAACATTCTTGTTTAAAGCAATAAAAAATACATTTATTGCAAAGTACTATTGTATTTGAGATAAAGCCAAATGTGAAATGACAATTATTGTAGCGGTGGTGAATTTCGGAGAAAAATCATATTAATAAAATTCATGAGTTTTAGTACTTCTTTTTTATTCATAAATAGTTTTCCAAGAATATTACTAAGGAATATTTAACGTATGTATTATTTTTGAATATAAACATAAATTTGTTTTTCTTTCATTTTTGCAGCAATTTTTTTTCGTATTTTTTTTTGGTACAGAAATAATAACAATTAATACATATTTCCCTAACATATAAATCGTTTTTGTATTTTAAACTACAACTAATTTTGTTTCATAATTATTAAACCAGACATTAATATTTTATTTTTGTTATTTAAATACTACAATAATAGCAAAATTATAGTAAATTCACTCTATGCATATTATTATAGCTCAGAAATGTTTCTTATTTGTCATATTTACTCCTAATATCTAACCTTGCCACTCTCAAAATTTCTCTGAATCCCCTAAGTGGGCTAAAATATAACTGGTGTCATGAATTACTGAATGATTAATGACTAAAAATGTAAATTAACAAGAAAATAGAAAATAAAAAGTTAAGTTAGTGTTATCACTGGGTGACCCATCACTACTCTATCATACTACCCATGTAAAAAATAAATTCTGTTATCATATATTTCTTATTGTTTCTTAGTGAACAGATTAAAAAAAAAAAATTGTTATATTATATTCATGAGATGAAATAAATGCCTTTTTACGTCATTTTATTACAGATGCATAATAACAAAGAGTAGTGATGTAAATGGCCATAAATATTTATTTTATGAAAGAATGAAATAATTGATTTTATGTAAATTAAAACTTCACAAATATATAATGCGCTTACTTACATTTAGTACTGCCCGTATCAAGTAAAACGTCACTTCAATTTTGCAGAGCGAGTCGAATTTCTAGAAACAATAAATGATTTAATGTTTGATTAATAATTCTATATATTCGGTGCAGAATTCGAATAATTCATAAGATATTTATTTTGATATCATGATATTATTGTATTGTATTTATGTATATAAACATATTTATGTTCATAACTAACCTTATTTACATGGTCTCTGAGTACGTTCGAGTAAACAATGGCGACCGCTTCGAGTGCCATAAAAGTTATGAGACCGACAATCCAAGGTACGATTAGGGATACTCGTTCCTGAAACAAGAATATGCATTTATTTAAATATTCATGGTTTTACAATGATGACGTATTTAAACATTAATTAAAAAATAAAAAATAAAATTGTATATAAACATATTTATGGTTAGATTATCTGCTTCGAAAGTTTCATACGCTCCATTGTGGGTCATACATTATTTAAACATAGTAATTATTATTTTATTATTATTTCATATTGAAAATGCCATACATTACATAAAACCGAATAACTGTTTTTTTTAAACATATTAGTCTTCATATTTCTAAGTACAATGTATAAAACTAAATTGGGCCAATGTTAGCGGAGCATTACGATAGCTCTAACATCCAGTCATCTCTATACTTTCAATATCTTATCTCTAATTTAAATTTTGTATTTATTTTACAGAAAAAAAAAAAAAAATTAAATTTACTTTTATTCAAAATTTCACGGAAATAAGGAGCTCACGTTTTGGTTTCATGTATTTATGATTGGTTTAAAAAATTATGTCACGTGCTCACGGAAGACGTGCTGGGCGATCCACACGTTTAAAATCAACGTTTCTTTGTTTTTGGGAAGTGGGTAATTAACTAATATGTATATATTATAGTGTATACTAGGTACCTGGAGAAAAACGTAATTATAGCTATTTGGTTTGGTTTTAAGTAAATAAATTTTTATCTCTGTGAAATCGTTTTTATTTTAATATACAAACAATCGCTACCTTACACATATGCCGTATACTAGTATGATAAATGGTAATAAAAATGTTCGATTCACCAAATCGATTAAACTGCGTAATAAATAAATAATTCACGGTTTTTTTCGGATTTTTTTAAAATAATTTTTATAAAAGTGAATTTACGGCAGTATGCGTGATTAGTTTTGAAAATAATTTAATTTAATTTATGAACTGTTTAATAAAATATACCGTAACTGTGAAGTATCCCAATTAGTAAAGTGTCTTATAAAATGTTGAATGTCTGTAAGTTTATATTTATTTATTTACTATAATTGTTTTAAAATATAGCTATAAGTAATACAATATTATAAATTAAAAGAACATACTTAAACATTTTTAAACATAATAATCAATAGGATTAGGATACAAAGTTTCAGAGTTTTAGAATTGTACAAAACGTATATTTTTTGTATAATATATAGGTGTATTAAATAATGGAAAATATTGCACATTATACACTTTGTATCGTCATGTTAAGTTTACAACGGGAGTCAGGAGAATACAATGGCCCATCCTATAAATACATACGTACCGTTATTTGCTTAGAATGCATATGAGTATGTGCCCTCCTTTTATAATTTGATATATAATTATTTGAACTCTGTTTTTCGAAATATTTAAGTATACTTATTTACCATATTTTCAGATACTTGTAATTTTTTTACCATTTAAAAAGTGTAAAAAATATTTATATAACCATCCTTTTTCACATTGATATATTTATATTTGTTATAGATCTCAGTTATGGGTTTACACAGAATTCAAAACATATAGAATGGTTATTCTTTGTTTATTCTATCAAACTACTAATATTTTTAAATTTGTCTTCACACATATTATACCTAAACCTATTATTACTGATTATTAGGTATTGTCCTTATAGTAACAACCTTAGCTGAATTAATCAAAAAAACTCATTATAAGATAATCTTATAAATTATTTAAGTAAAAAAGGTTGCCTATAAAATAGAATCATTATCATTGACTTATCTACTATACCACCCTACATTTTGAGTCGTTTTCCTTTAAAATCTATGATTTTTAATAAGTTACGATAAAAAAATATATTTTACATATCACGTCTACGATTAATATAGTATCATGATATATAATACCACACACCTTTTTTCGTAGGTTCTTATTAAGTTAATTATAAAAATACTTAAAAATAACGATATAATATTATGTCGAAATTTCTATACTGGACGAAAGCAAGGCACGATAGCTAGAGGGACGTATAATGATTTTTAGTTATAACAACTAAAAATATATAATAACTGAAGAAATTATATTTTATGTATTATAATATTTACGTGATCTGAGAATATTATTTTGCTTTATTGCAAATGATTATGTTAGTATCTTAATTTTGAAAATTTGGTATGTTAAAAAAAACACTTTCTTTATTTGTTTTGTGTTAATATTAAGAATAATATTTTACTAGTATAATATTGTTTAAGATAAACACGCAAATGCTGAAAGTTCTGTCCGCAATAATGTCAATATGTAATAATATATATCAATATATTTTCATCGTCAGTTTTGAACTGAAACCTTACGAATATGTTTCATTGTGATTGTATCCATTAATTATGTTGACACGTTAGTAGTCATTAAAATAGCGTGTACCCTTTTAATTACCTACTGTGACCAATATTTGAGTATGTAATCGACGCGCATAATATTGATTTAGTCGTTTCGAGTTCGGATAATATTATATAGGCACGCGTAATTGTAAATTTATTTATTGTCTTCTTTACTTTTCTCATGTACTAATTACTGCTTTGTTCTGTCGTGTTATTTATGTCCGACGTCATGTGTAAATCTAATTTACCGACTATGTTACGGCCTACGGGTCAGTACATTAATACATAGTAAATAAATGAAAAAATTGGCTCATTTATTTTGTTTTTTTACATTTAATCTCTTAAATGGAAATACATTAAACATTTATGCTGGACATATAAACAATAAACTGTATAAAATGCATATATTTACTGGGTGATTCCTTTAAAAGTGAGCAGTCATTATTCATTAGACGTGTCAAAAAGTATTTACATTTTTTACTGCTCTTTACTACCTTAAATCGCTATATATTTTTTTAAGTTTTTACCGTTTTAGATTGAAACTTTAAGTTTTCAATTTCATATTCTGATAATATTAGTTGAACTAAATATAATAGTTTATAATACAATGTTATTAATGTTTAGTACATCAAAATTTTGAAGGGAATTCTTGTAGCACTCAATTTTGATCGTCAAAACGTTAAATACTTTATGACTAATTAACTACTTGCTGAGAATTTTGTTTTTTATAATTAAAAATAATTCTCAGAAAAATGTTCCACTTTAGGATATGAAATTCAAAATGTAAGTTGTCATTCTAAGTATGAAAAAAAATGATGAAGACACAAAAACAATACAAATATTGTTGTGTAATGAAATTTAAATTTTCAAAAAAAAAAATATATTTAAAATAAATTGTTTATGTATTTTAAGAAAATGAATGTTGGTTGTTAAAAGAATCATTTAATATAAATTTCTGTTTCATTATTTTGGTATGATTAAAAGCCGGTCTATAGCTTTGTGAATTTATTTTTTGTTTAATACATGTTTTCTGAACTTAAAAAATTACATAGTTATAAAGATGTTTTTACATTATTCATACAAATTGATTGTATCTTAATTGCATATTTTATTTTGAACTACCTACTACTAATAATAACTTAAAAAGTATTTTTAACGTTTTACTATCATATTTATTACTTCTTTCAAAACGTGTACAAGAAAGTTAGTTTTTATATTTTCATTATTTTATGAGCTTTTATGATGAACACTCTTTGATATCAAGGAGAGAGAAAATAAATATAAATTTGAATTTATAATTTGTATTAAATGTTAATTTAGATAGGCATTTGAAAAGAGATACTAGACTTAAGTAAATTTAAGAATAAATAAGAAGAATCAAAATTATAACATTTATCAAGTCGTAAAGTTAGTATAAATTAAATATTTAAAAAATTTAAAGAAGGGAAACAATCGAACAAAGTAAAATACCTTTTACAAGGATTTATAAATACATTTCTGTTGTGAATATTATAAATTATAAAACTGTGAACTAAAGTGCTTGCTGTAAGCTAAATTTACATTTAGCGTTGGTATATACTGTATAGTACTTACATATTATTATTTTTTAGATTATATATCTTAATTTTCATAATTTTTTTTTATTTAACGATTAAATTATGTTTTACGTTTGTAATCGACTAAGATATATTGAGTAATGAGACTTTTTTTTGTAATGAGCCATTGTTTTCGTATTAATAGCTTTTATATTTTCAGTAGTTCAAACGATATAAAAAAAACGAGTACAAAGGTTTTTAACCTATCATGGTTTGTGGTTATCGTAACTTTGTGAGCTTATAAGCTATAACTAGTTCTAGTTTAGTTTTGTACTGGAAAACAGAACATGACGTTGTATGTATCTGATAATAATCTGAATTATCATTATCAACTATTTTATTCTTAAAATTATTATAATTATATTAAAATTATTCAAAAAGTTTAATAAGTAACTAATTATTTTATACATATTAATAAATTTATTTATTTATATTGTTTATTAATGTAGATTTTAGAGAAATTTAGAAGAAAATAAATTTTATCTACGTATATAAAAATATATAAATTACCATTAACAAAATGCAATAAATAAAACTATGAATACAACTAATACAAGCATATTATATAATTGATTGTCAATGGAAGTTCAATTATATAACGATAATTGATGAATTTATGAATTACTATTATTGATGACATTTAGCAATAATAATCTATATATACTATCACAATTGTGTACCAATTTTATATATTTTATATTTATTAAAATATCAATAAGTAACATTTTATGGTGATATTTTTGTTAATGATATTATTAAACATTAAAAAGTCCATAATGCCGAAAGATAAAAACTAGGAAATAACGTAAATAAGTTTCTACTTTCTATTCATTTTTCAATAACTACGAGTATAATTATATTAATGGTTTTAAAATAATTATATTGTAATTATTAGATTGAGATTTTTCGGTTCAGTTTTTCGATAAAAAATAAAAAGTATAATTTTGATGTATTACATTTAAATTCGAATTAAAAATAAAATGGTCCTGATATGGTATTTGTGAATTATAGGGAAATTGTAATGTTTTAGATTATACAGATGATTAATGAGCATTAATATATATTTTTATTTGAAATATATACTTAACAAAATGTAAATTTTCTAGCCAAGTACCTAATGAGAATAATAATTAATATTTATACGTAAAGAGTTGTATGTTTTAAACTTTCAAATCTAATAATTGTGGCATAATTTTGTTTTAAATTTATTTTTTATTAGATATGATCATTGTATTACCTGAATACTGAATAATAAATAATATGGTTTACATTTTGAATCACTGAAGAATTTTATCTTAGAAAATATAAAACTAAATGTTTGGATAATATTTTGTTTAAACGCCATTTAATTTTATATAGGTATTTATTTATTTTATTAATCCTTTTGTTTGTTAGATGAATATATGGTTTAATATTTTATTTCCAAAGTGAATTAATTTGAATTAATGTGGACAAATGTTTATAATATTTATAGTTCTTTGACATTCATAAAATGAATACCTTATAGTATATGTACATGTTTGTCATTAATTTATCATAATCATAAAGGTAAATAAAATATATTTGTAAGTTGTTAGTACATATTTAGTCTCTGTGAAAAAAAGAATTAAAACAGAGACCTTGGTTTTGTGTACCATATTATATAACTTTTTATTTAATAATAATAATTTATTTTTTAACTGCTAAATTATTGATTTAATTTTATGAATACAACTTAAAAATGGAATAGCTTGTACTTATTTTATTTGTGTTTCAAAATACTACGTGAATATTATGTTATAAGTATTTGAAATTTCGAATTTATCGTCATAAATATTATTTTAAGTTAAGAATAAAATATTATTAGATTTTTATTTTTTTATGTATCTAATTGGAAGAGTTTATAGATAAATTTATAATATTAAAATAAAATAAAAAGAGATAAAAACATAGTGTAAAATAATCAATAAAAATATAAATTTAAAAATGTATTTTCCTTAATTTATACCAGTATTCAGTGACTTTATATTATATTATTATATACTGTATACAAAGAATTTTGTTGCTTAAAAGTAGTTTATACATATTTTCGGAAAAAAAATTATTTTTGGAAACAGTGCGTAATAAACCTAATTTTTTTGCTCAATAATTTATATTTTTATGTTATAATTGTTGTTTAAAAAAAAAAAAATGTAAATTTAATTTTATATTAGTTATGAGGAAAATAGTGTTTATATATTACTTAAATTTGTATAATATATATTTTCTGGACTCTAGTAATTTTTTATAAATTAAGTAATAAAAAGATAAAAATAGTAAAATTCATCAAAATTATAAGCCTCTAATTTTAAATTTTTGCGTGGAACATTTTATTTACTCTTACAAATTGAATAATAATATTCAGAGATAAATCTATGCTTAATTTGTCTGATGAACGGATAGTTCATAAAATGGTTTTATGCTTAAATACTATAATTTTAACACTCGTCATAGTACATAATATACATTTATATATTTCGTTTGAAATATACACACAAATTCACATATAAATGTGGAATATTAACATTTTATTTATTTTTTTAAATTCAATATGAGTTTAATAAAATAAACGTAATTTTTACTAGTATACGTATATTATTATCCAGACGAGAATATTGGTTTTTTGTTTGTTAGTTGGGAAAAAGGGGGTGCTTTGATGACATAAAAATAATTAACGTCAAGATTTTGTCACGAAACCTATTATAGCATGTTGAAACCTCTGATGTGACATTAACTTATCGAAATATAATTAACGACCAGTAGAAACATAAAAAAAAAAAAAAAAGAAATTGAAAATGTAGCAAAACTTTACTAACAAATTATACTTAAAACATTTTTTATCATCAATCGGATATTCTGTCTTGACCTTGCTAATTACAGTTACTTTTAACTTTTTCATATTTTTTTAAAAATGATGTTATATTTTATATTTTACAAGTCATAAAAAAAAAAAATTAAAAAAATGCTGTTTTTGAAATAATATATTTTTTATTATAACTGTATCAAATAATGTCTGTAAGCGCACTGTTAGAAAAAACAAGAGCTTACAGCCGTTATTTTTACGAAATATTATACATTTTAAATATTAATATAAAAATGCAATTAAGAATTGTATGCATTTTACTAAAAATAAGTATGTTTTTTACGCCATAAATATTGTTGGTATTACATTTTAATATTATATAATGAATTAAATGAAGGATTTTTTATGATGTTCGAACGATTAGTTTTGAAATTAAATTTACTTATTTAGATTATTTCACTTTTTAAAGGTTATAAATGGTGATGTTAAATATACCATGTTTATTGAAAATATATGAAGATATTGGAGAATAACTTAAATTAAATCAATTAGTTCCTATTCAATGCAATGAACTACAAATATATCAAGTATCTATATTAAATCTCAAAATATATTTTTTGATAGAAAAAATGTGATCAAATAAAATTTAATAGGTAATTAAATAAATGTTGTATTTAATGTAAATAGTTGTTATTTGTTGAGATATAAAGACATTTTTAAGTATGAATAATTTAATAATGTATCATTAATTATTATTTAGTAAAATTCTAAATAATTGTCATATTTATAAATTTTACTGATTTTAGGGTCTTTGTAAAACTTTTTAGATTCTGATTAGAAATGGATCTGGGTGAAATAAGCTGTATGTAACAAATTCTTAACTACCTGGTTTTTATATCTGGTTTGACTTGTTAATTTAATATTTTAGCACTGTGTCATATTATTTTGTATAGTCATTTTTGTGTTTGTTATAGTTTAATGAAGAATATATTTTTTTTTTTAGATCAGTCAAGGTCTTTTTGTTTATCTTAAGTAAAATAATTTAATATATATATATATATATATTGACATACATAGCTATATATATATAGCTTGGTTTAAATCGTAGCAAATTCTATTGATGTAATGAAAACTCTGTTTTGGAAAATTAACATAAAATTGAAAACAAGCGTTAAGTTTTACAGTTTGATTATGATTGATTATCGTCTTGTAAATGAAAAAAAGAACGAATAATGCCTCACATAAGTGTGGAAACCATGACGCAGATTGATTGTATCTTTATGGGAAATTTTGAGTTAAGATAATGCAGTTTATTATATACGAAGTACATTGATACGATGCAAAAGCAGGAATGTATCATTGTGACGTAGACTGATGTATGAAGGAACTCATTTACGAAAAATAAAATAAAAAGCAAACACACCACTGATCCAGGTAGGCTATAAGCTGATGTATTACTGGGGTCATTGTGTTGGAAGTGGACAAAGGTGAGGTAGTTGTGGTTAGCACTAAGGTTAAACCACGTCGAAGTAGTAACGGCGTAACGACAGGGGTAGTGATATGTAAACTTAATGGTTTTAATTACAATAAGTACTTGAGGCTATGATGATTATTTGACCGTATCTAGTACAATAATATGGAGCATTAATTGAACATCAGCTTTGCGACAAATGTAATTAGAATAGTGACTTTAGTTACTAAAGATAACGTTACTCTTGAAATTTTATTTCTTTAAAATTCTTTGTAATTTACTACGTTAGATATGAAATGATTTGAAAGCAGTATTCTAGATTATTTTATTTTGAAAACGTTACTATATTTGAACCATTTTCAGCGAAATCTACGTTCATAAAGAGGTATTTTTAATTTACATTAATAATAGAAAAAAACGAAATTTTAATTAATATTTAGATGCTTGAATAAATGCGTACATTTTTAATTAAAAAAAAAAAAAAATTATACATAAACATATTTTCTACATTTTGTACTGTTTGAGTTTAATAATCTTTTTGGAAAATTAGTGTTTAGAATATGTTTAGGTTAAGCACCTAATTTATTTGGTACCTACTTTAGCAATTATTCAATCTCATATAATATCTAGTAGATCAAGTTAAATTTTTAATAAGAAATCAAATTACAAAGTTTTAGAATAAATATATAATAATAGAACCATCATTAATATCTTACTAAATTATAAAATTATAGCTGATATAATATTTTTTATGATAGTAATATTTGATATTCTAACCAACGATCGAAGAATATATTACATGGGGAACTATCATTGTAATAACTAATTATAATATGTGAATAATTAAATTACTATTATTAAACTATTGAAGTATTGAGAAGGTTATAGCTGATGCAGAACAGAGTTTAAAAAACATTAATACGATTAGCAGTTTAATTGGTAGCACACTTGATACTTTTACAGCTATATATCGACATTTTAGAAATACTTGAATATTTTTTAATTACTTTTTTGCTCATTAAACTATCGTTAGAAAAGTTGTGAAATTTCAGGGAATTTAACTTGGCGAGAATATTCAAAAATGTTTTAAGTTAGCCGAGAGTATAAAAAAAACATACATGTTATATTATCTAATAATATGGTATTTCAAATTGTAAGCAAATAGTTAAATCACAGATGTAAAACAAAAAAAATGTGTAATATTCTTTTAATTGTTTAATATTTAAATGCGATTATAATAATAGAAATTATTTTAAAAATGTATTAAAAACAGCTGAATTTAAAAAAAATCATTATATACTTATTATTTATATTTTTTAATTATAAAAATATACTTATGCTCAAATATTTAAAAATAAAACGAAAATAACCAACGCATCTAAAACTTATTTTTATACAAATCCTAACAAAAAATACATCTAATCTCATATTGCAGCGTTAGTCAACATAAAAATACAATTCTTGCATTGAATTTCCGATAACTAATATCAACTCTACCAACTTTAAACAATGTTTTGCATTTTCTTTAATTGTTGCAAATAGCAACCTAGCCGAATTGAAAAAAAGAATAAGTTTTATTAATTGTCATATAAAGATTAAACAGCTATATAATCACTAATGGTAGTGTACTTAGTTTAATTTTCATATTTTATATTTACATTACAAATACCTAAAGTATATATATTTATATTTCTTTCAAGCAAACCGTTAGTTGATAATTTAAATAATTTAATTGATACATATCCAATACTATAAATCTAGAGAAACTTAAAATAACCTAACCTAACAGTTATTCTATGGTTATAAAGTGACATAGACTCGTAGTTACTGCCTTTCATAAAAATTAAATATGTTAGAGTGAAAGAGACTAAGAACTCGGTTTATCAAACATCGATAAATTATATAACACTGAAACAATACACATTTACTTGATTTTTGACTTTTATTTATTTCGGTGGCGCGGGATATCAGTTTAAATATGATCTATGCAAAGGCTATGTATTCGAATGTAAACTGAATAGTATGGTTATATGTTAAAAATGTTTTGTGTATAGAAGATCAAAGCTCAAACATTTAACGGTTTTATTGTATAACTGCAATGTATAATATGGATGAACATACCTCATAAAAAAACTTATTATACACTTATTTCTAAGAAACATATGTCATAGAAAAAAGTGGAATGTGGTTGAAACTTAGACGAGAATATTACAACTCACAACTCTTCCTTATAGGTATGTTAAAATGACAAATACGTTATTATAAGAAAGTAAATAAAATATTATCGCCTTATATTTCTAGTATAAATATTAAATAACTATTATTTACACGAATGCGATTTCCTAAAAGTTTTTTTTTTTTTTTTACAAAAATTTTTAACAATTATAAAAATATTGAATACATTTTTTTAATTTGTATATGATCATTGAAAAAATTAAACATCGAATGAAATTTTTTAACTCAAACCTATAAATAACCTAACTATTACTGAAAAAAAATGATGTATACAAAATATATGTTTTATTTTTTTTTTATTTCTAGAACGGTCTTGTTCTCGTGAGTCGTGACTCCCTAAGAATTTCCCGGAATTTCTGAGAGTATCAAATGTAACCATTAAAATCATAATTTTATTTCATACTTAGTAATTAAGACTACTGGCTTTTAAAGTATTACGCCCATGGGTTTAAATGCGTTAAATCCGGTCATAAATGTATACTGTATACAACTCTCATGTCAAAGTTAAATTGGATTTTTTAAACTCACGAATGGTTGAATGATATTTAATACATAATAGCGTGTTCAAATAACTGTTAGATATAAAAAAATAATTTAATTTGAGTAAGTGATGCTCTCTGTTAATATATATATATATAATAATTTTATGTCAAATATGATGCGTATGTAACATTTAATATTTTTGGTTACTTAATACGGAATTGGGTCACTGAATAAACATGGTTTTTATTATTATTGACATAAGTAAGTAAATATCATTGGATAATTTTCATTCAAAATATTATTTACTTGGGTTGAGACAAGTATAACTATTAATAAGCCATACGTTATTTAGGACGACTATTTAAGGAATTATTTCAAATATTTGAAATTTAGTTAATGTGATATACCTTATGTTAAAACATTTGAAATACGTTTCGTATATGTTTACTAAATATTGTCTAGTGATATGTTTTCGATATGGCCATGAATTATTTCAATGAGAGTTGGAAATATAGTATACATTTTATAAGTATGTACTTATTCATTTATAAAATAAACACTGTGTAGTTTATGTTTCAGTTTTAAAATAACAAAAATTATTCGTTAGTTTTATAATTTTATTAGATATTCAAATGTTAAGTTAATGTTTAAATTGTGGTTAATTTAAATATAATATTCAAATTTATATTAAAAATAAATAATATAATTTATGTGTTTTCAATATTTTTATTTGAGTTGTTCTATAATTTATGAGTATTTATATAGTTGTGTACAAAATAATAAGTAATAAATGTTTTATTCAACCGTCCGCTCAATAAAACGAATCGGAATACGTTTTTAATTCAATATGTCTTCACACATACAGTGTAGCTTACTGCTTCTTTCGAAATAAAAGTAAATAAAATGGATGTTGCCTTTAGTATTCGGTCTTGATTTTATTTGTAATGGAAAAGAAAATAATAAATAAAAAAAAAAAAAACCAAAATGAAAATAAGAAAAAGATACCGAAGGGAAAAGAAAAGTTCGGCATTGTAAAAGTCATGTTGAATTGTTGATAATGGCGTCTGTAAGTTATATGGATTGTTTGCCTTCGAAATAAAACGTTCTTAGTATAAATGAGTAATATTTACTTTGACGATTCCAAGGAGTAATATGACGCTGGCAGCGAAGATGAACAAATTTGTTCCAATTACGGCAGAATATGCAATTTGAACACCTGTAATAAATTACAAAATATATATTAGCATAATTTAATAATTTTTATCATAGTAAAATATTTATATTATTATTTGTTACTTTAAATAAGTAATACTTATGATTTTTTCAGGATTAATCAAGTTTTAAATTTAAGAAAATTGTGAGTACAGTGAACAATTTTATAGAAATAGTTTTCGAAAGTTATAAGATATATTGTAACATTCATATTCAAAAGCGTTTGTATAACTTTTTATTATTACATTTTAAATGTGTTAAAACACGACATGTATTTGTTTTTTTTAAACAAATATCATGAACATACAAATTATAATTATTCATGTTCTCTATAATAAAATCTATTTTTAGTATTTTTTTTTTTTTTAAATATATACATTTTCTTTTATTGGAATTGGTTTGTAATTTATGAACAATAAATATCAGATTAAGATATTTTTGACTAAAACATATTATAAAATATTAAAGTAAAACATAAAAACTTATGAATAAAAACAATTAATCTCAAATGGAGATTGAATTGTTATATATATCTTTTATTTATTTCTATCAAATTAAGTGTTTTTTGTGTAGACATTTTGTAAATTAAATTATTATTATATTTTCACTAGGAAGTTTATCAAAATATTTTTATTTATATAATGTTTAGATATTATTTAATATATTATAATGTTATAATGACGTAAAATACTGTTGTAAATCATTATGTATAAAAATAAAATGTAAACAAACTAAGACAAAGAATAATAATATTAATAATTAGGAATTTTTTTTTTTTTTTTGTGATGAAGTTTTAATATGAAATTAAATTTAATAAAGCGCATTTTAATATTAAAAAGTATTTTTCAAAACGAGAATATGTATATTATATGTAAAAACTCACAATAAAAGCAGTTATATTATTTTATTTTGATGTATATTTACGTATTTCATTATTTTATCAATTCTGCTTATTTTTTCATATATTTCGGATTGATCAAATAGAAATGGAGTATACAAAAAAAAAATAAAAAAAATATGACATTAAAATATGTATTTTATGAGTTATAATCTATTGAAAGAGACAATACAAAATATATAATATAATGTAAATTTAAACTATAATATAGTCATTTTTTACGTAACAATTTTAGTTGAAAAGTGTATCACGGTTGATAATTATTGAATTGAATACATGCGATTTTACAATTTATGGTATCCTCTTATATTTTCAAATATAAATTATCATATAATGTGAAGTAGAAATAATAATTAGTATTATAGAAAATGCGAGTATACGGCTTTTATAATATGAAAACGATTTATAATTAATTAAAAAGATATTTTGAAATTTATGTGTTATTTTGTTTAATTGTTCGTGTTATTACATAAATTAAATTGATGTCATTATATTTGTATTCAAAATAAATGAACGAAATTAATAACGTGCGATTAGTCAGAAGTTGGAAAATCTGTAATAAAATTAGTAAACACGTGTTTTCCTTAAAGTTAAATTGAATTTTTATTGGTTATTAGTAGGTAGTTATTCGACTGAGTTTTACTAGTATTACAATTACATTTTTTTAAAACATCTCTTGGTTAAAAAAAAGGCATGTAGTAAATCTTAAGATGTACGTGTTACGGTCGAGAAAATAAGAAATATTAGTTCGAAACAATGGAAAGGGATCTATTGATAAATAATGTTTCATTCGTGTCATTCTTTTACTTCATACAGAAGGTCAGGCTATTGTATTATCATTTTTTTTTTATTTTAAGTTGATGCGAATTTAGTTATAACATTAATACCTACATGGGTTACTTGTTTTTATTTTTTTATTATCTACCGATGTTAAATCAAAAGAAAATAAACACTATGAAAAATTACTATTTTAGCTTACTTTTTTTTTAGTTCATTAATTAAAAACATAATATATTATGGTTTATGACACAATTATTTTTTATTAATATGATTAAATTAGTTAATTATTTAGTGTACATTATTTTGATTACATAGTTTCTGCTTATTTTGTATATTCTTGTTATTTAATTCGATCATATTTTTACAAATAATCTTGTATTTAATATTTCTAAAATGAGATTAATAAGATATTTATACTATCTTGAAAAATAAAACCGTCCCATCTGTTTGAATAAAACTGGAATGTTGGTGCCGTAGTTGTTATTTGAGCAGTACTAACCACGAGGAGATTTAACCAAATATTTGTTTATTTTAGATCATTGAATGTCGTGGTTCCAATCAATTTAGAATGTATATTTTAAAGGATTTTGAATTTTTATAATAAAATAGCAAGAATTTTCGTTGCGAAATTCTAAAGATATTATTGAATCTCATTATAAATTACAATTCGGTGGTTTAGTAGGATAGTAAGTAAAAGTTATAGTTAGTAATAGTTTGTAAGGATAGTCAACAGTTATGTGAATGTAAACTTTTTAGCGCTTATCAAATAGCAATCTGAATAATTTTTCTGTAGGTTTTATAAGATGGGTTAGTTATCTAAAGGGTCAGACAGACAGTAGGAGTTGATCATGACGTAATGCAAAGGTTATGTATTGTATAGATTCAGTTCCATTAACTATACTATACGTCAACGGAAATATTATGGTGACAAGTGATCAATATTAATTTAAAATTACATTATACAATTTTTATTTATTTATTTTCAAATAAAAATCGTTTCAAGACTACCTAAATATTTCTAAGTTACGGAATATTGAATAATGAAAATTTTTACACTTTTAAAACAGTTCAGATTTTAAAATATTACAAAACTCATAAGAATAAAATATTGTTAAGCTTATTTTAATAAATCGCTCAGTGAATTTGAATAATATTATTTCCAAATTGAAGTTTAAGCGATAAAATAATAATAAAAAAGTGGGGTTCACTTTAATAACAATTGGAGATTCAAGTCCTAAACAGCGGTCGAATGGTAAATAATTCAAATCTGTTGGGTATTGGTACATGAATTCATTAATAATTATGTAAATTACTTAGCAGATAAAATGGAACAAGATATTAATTATAATCAGCATACATTATACATTATGGATAAATGTCTTAACATAGTTATGTAATATAGCGATACATCTAACTCCATTTAACTATAATATTATATTAAATTAGGTATAAACTATAGAGTATAGATATATGTATAGATGGGTAAGATTAATATATTTTGATCATTTTTGAGTAAAAGTGTATTTTTTTTTTAAATTTTAAACGAATAAACATTTTTAATATTAAATAAATAAATAAATGTCTGATAGCCATTAAATATTTGTCACTTTTTGTATGTTTTATAAATCAAATTATAGTGCTGACCGTTGGTAATTATTTGATTGATTTAAAGATAAAGAATTAATCGAAAAATAATATAAATCAATTAATTTTCAAACATTTTATTTTAATTTTTAAGTGATTTTTTTTTTTTATGAAATACTAACGCGAGTCATAAAAAAATACTTAACATATTCTTATAAGTTTATGTAGCTTGCTCCGATGGTTATGTTAAATCGTGTCGAAAACTTCGAATTCTCAGCCATATGTATTGCGATTTTTTTTTGAAATTCATTCTCTGGACCAAGGTTTTGGGTGATGTTTCCAAAAGTGATGGCGGATAATTTCTAATAGTATTCAATTTAATTGCCGTGCAAAAGAACATGTACCCGATTGAGAAAAATATTGAAACGAAAATACGCATTTAGCTACGCCTGTGGCGACTACTTATCACCGAAGTGTAAAAAAGTTTACTGAAAAACTTGCGGCGGCTGCGGTGTCGATCGTGTTCAAAAAAGAAAAAAAAATAGCGAGGGAGTTCTACATTGGCGCGGATGTGGTAGAGGTATATGTACATGTGGTGTAAGATATATGATATAAGACAAAGATGTCGTAGCGTTTGGTGGGAAGGAAAGAGACTGAAAAAAAGAGTTGGGGGTGGAGAGTTTAGTGTGATACGATCTTATAACATAAAAGCGGATGGCTGGCCGATGATGGGGTGGACGGTATTGGGGGTGGAAGTGATTGTATAGTAACAGTGTGTACTATACGCGTCATGTGTATAATACATATATTATGTGTGTACACTACATATTATATATATATATATATATATATAATATAATACGAAACGCAGTCCGGAAAATTTAATCAATTAGTTTCGTTGCTCCCACTGTTACTACGTCGGCAGGGTAAACTACATCGTACATTACATGGTCTAAGCAATTCATTCATTAAAGACGAACCGGTAAATATTTCGCGCGTCTTACATAGGTATCCCGTAATTGATATGCGTCGCGCTAATGGCTAGCATCACCCGTTTTATCCATAATAAATAAGTATTAAACACTGTATTATCAAGCTTTTGGTCATGGGGTATGAAGAGGGGGCAAGAGACAAAAAATAGTCCTTCAGTCTCTCTAGAATCAATCGTTGCATTTACTTATTATAAACCTAAATAACATATTTTTTAGTTTATAATATAATAAAATATTTAAGATATACTGTTTGATTGAATAATCATGATGTGATAAAATGTTTAAAATAAAATAATATCACGTTGTACGAGAGCTGTTATTTTAAATGTTTATTGATCTGATAACTTAGTTTATCGATTATCTCTGTAATATTGAAATGCGTTCAGTCAATTTAGATTAAATATCCGCTTCAACTGAAACAAAATAGTTGAAAGCCGAATTTTGGCATAAAACCTTTACTACACGATTATGATAAACACAAGAAATATTCCTATCAATATCACGTGAGCTTCAAAGGTAATTTGAGTTCAAAGGTAACGTTAAGGTGGAAAAGAACATAATTTTCAAAAAAAATCTTGCTTTCTGTTAGTTTTGTGGTAAACCAAGATAACAAAAATCGTAGAAGAAAAAATTACCTAAGAAAAAGGTTGCACTCATATTTTTTTTATGCATAAGCAATTGTTTAAGGATAAAATATCAAATATTCAAAATGTATGATATGATCTAATTGTTAATAGTTTGCTTGTATTGATTGTACATTGAATAAAATGTATTGTACAAACATTTTTAAAGAGAAAACTATACTATATTGTTAATTTATGAACAAAAATCAATCTCGTGACTCATGGTTTATAAAGTTAAGTATTAAAATTTTAAAATTATGAGTTTATACAAATATTACAAATGTATTCTTTTTTATACTTCCATGGGTATCTTCAGGGGAGGTAAAACGGGGCACTTGCTCTTCCCTAGAATTTTAAATTTTTTATCTAATTGTAATAATTGAATGTAATAATGACGAAAAATCATAATGTTCTATAAATAAAATGTATAATAACAATACCCTAATGTAATAATGACGAAACTTAATAATTTACTATAAATAAAATGTATAGAAAAATTTTCATTTATAAATTAATTTTGCACCTCTCCCCCTCTAGAAAAATGTTTGGGGACGCCTATGCATATATCTATTGAGCTAGAAAATAAGGTGCGTTTATTTTGTATAGGTTACCCGATAGGCCTATTCTATGATTAATTTTTTTTAGTTAATAATCACTTAAATATTTAGTTAAAATAATAAAATGATTTTAATGATCTTTAATTAATACTGGTTTTATTGCCCATTCAATTAATTTACAAGTCATCAACTTCCATTTTTAAAATATAATTACAATTTGAAACAAAATTACAAATTTTATTATATCATATGCATTTATTGTATTATTAGAGTGTGAGAATTAAAAAAAAAAAAAAATCGAAGACTTCGTGCGTTTTGTACGATTCGATGTTTTGTTTAAAATGCTTATTTATTTATCATAATCAAATAACAATTAATTCTTTAATTTAAGAACATATTCCTCTTGCTCAGAGAGATAAACTTTTCCATATTTCATGACAACAACAATTGTAAGCCAATTTACCTTTCTTTGATTTGAACGACAAAGGATTACATTACTGATACATATCAGCTTTGTCCCCAACATCTAAATACTTGCTTTGGTGCTTTCCGACTTAGCTGTTTTGCTTTTTTTATGACAAGTTTCACAAGATTGCTTTTTTATCTTATCATTTATTTTTCATTCAGATTGTTAAATTTTATATTATTTATAATTTAAGGTTCAAGTTGACTGTAATAATAATTTTGGATATTCGATACTTTGGTTTCTTTCAAGCGTGAGTTTTTAAAATCGGTATTGTTGTTAAATTATACCTAATCAAAATTGTCTGCTGCCAAATAATTCTAATTTTCCCATATTTTTGTATATGGTGTTGTATTATTTGCTTACATTATGACAATTATTTTTATTTTAGTTCCAAGTAATTAAATATAAACCCAAAACATTTTAATTTATCATTTAATTTATTTTTTGTTTTAGTGTTTATTTTGATGTTTTACCGAGGGTATCGACGTACTGGTTAACAATATGGATAAGTTCGTTATATATATATAGCTTATAATTTAATTACATTTAAAAAGTAATAATATATGTTGTATATTTTAAATTTTTAACTTTTTTACGAATGTTATTTTTCAATTTACAATATGATTACTAAAATCGTTATTTTTTATTTAAATATTTATTTTTGTCATAATTTGAACTTCTATATTTTATAAATTTAACTATGATTATAAGTTTTTGATATTTTTTGATTGCTATGAAAAATATACAAGGAATTTGTGTTACATTTTTAATGATTTTGACTAATACATAAAAAATAAGTTAAAAATTAGTCAAGAAACCACTAAACAATTTCATATGTCTGTAAGTTCGACAAAAAAAAATTAAGCTTTATTTAAAAAATTATACATTGTCAAAAAAATGTTACTATAAATTATTAATCTTGGTTATTGAAATCATTTTGGAAAATTCTACAATTTAATTATAAGCTTCGAAATAGTAATTAATCACTGCTTCCTGTGTTCTGAATTAAATTTATTGCCCAATCAAGTTTGTATTCAAATTACAATAGTAGATACTGTTGAGTGGTACTAGTTGTTAGAGAATACAATGATTTCTTGAGATAGATAACTGTAATTATCAACGAAGATCTCTTGTTTTAGTTTACCATATATCATTTAAATAAAGTGTTATCCTATTCATTTAAGTAACCATTTCTTTTGCGGTGCAATTTAATTTTTTTGCGTGTTGTTGCTAAGTTTTGAAGGTATGAGACATTTTTCAAACAACTTCAAAATCATGTATTGAAAAATATAGAAATTTTTTCACGTATAATTATAGCATGTAAAAACGAATTTTTTTCTTTATAATAAAATATTTAGTGGTCTAGAATTTCAGAAGAATAAATTTTCGATTCAATTTTTTTTTTTTGCCAAGGTTTAGTTAAAAAATTCCGCAAATACGTGTGTTATTTAGATTTAACAACGAAAAAGTCGTTTAATAATTTAAAACATGCACTTCGCATAAAATTAATGCATTCTTATTATTTTAATATTTTTGTATTTTTCAGTATTTTTTTAAAAGTTACATTATAAAATTTATTATGCAGTAATAGGAGTTATTTGAATATAATATGAAATGGGTTAATTTTGTAGAGAATATTTTCTTATGGAGTTTTTTGTTTTTATCGTAAAACCATTAGCAAACAAGATATTTACTATAATGAAGTTTTTATTACCTTTGATCTCAAATAATCTTTGAAGCTCAAATATCGGTTGAAACTTTTCACACGCTATTTATAGCTACAAAATAATAAATATATGAGCGAAAATTCATTGTGCATTTTTTTCTTGGTAAAATCCTAATCTGATTGGACAAATCATTATTTTACTACACTATATTTTACACTAGATACATATTCATTAATATTATATTGTTGTTAAATAATAAATTAAGAAAATTGTAATTGATAAATAAAATGAAAAATAACACTTAAATGACCTATTTTTATATTTGTGTATCACAAACCAAAGGAGATCAGACAAAAATTACTGCAGCTAAATATTTCCGTGTTATGCAGTCGATGTTTTCACGATAAGGATCGCTAAAACGTTCAGCAGAATAAAATGTTTTATAATAAAGTTATCATAATTATCAGTAGTAAACTTTGTTGATGATAAATTGACGCGCTTTTATTCGTTGAATCCTTGTACTCGTATACTTGCGTAGTGTTTACTATTTATAAGTCGGTTAATAAATCGATAGTTAGTGGAGTAAAGTACGTAGTTACATATTAAATATTATATATCTATGTTTATGTATAATTTGTAATATTATTAAGAATTACAACAAGCTAATAAACAGTTTCCAATAAAACTACATTGAGTTTAATCTTTTTCTAGATTTCCCAGCAAAAGCAGAGGAATGCTTCCGCGACTAACAAGTTTTCGCTCCGGTGCTAAAAGTTCTCAAGCAATTTTAGGTTTTAAATATTTTATCATACCATTTAATTCACTTCGCATTAAGAGTTCACCCTCAGCAGTTTATCACACGGCTTCACTATATTACAATCTGAATAATTTAATTCATTTATGCCAGATACACTATTAAATACAGTAGGTACCGCCGAGGCGTTTTTATGATACTGGCATAGCAGACGACGAGGTATTTTAGTTGATTGAAAATTAGAGCAAAAAGATGCTCTTCGTTTTCGTTATAAATAATGTTATAATCCGTCCATGTTTATAAAATATAAATGAACCAAAAAATGTATAGTAATGTAACGCCAACACACATTTTTTAAAATTATTATTTGATTGAGTTTAGTTATGAAACGAAAAATAAACCGTTGGAAATAAATAATGATGGCTGATAAAGGTTCAAACTCAGTTATAAACAAATAAATCTAAAATTAAATTATAATATCACTTCATTATATAATATTATACAGTTCGCTTTTAGTTGTTGATGATGTAAAGTTTATGTCTGTATTATATTAAATGATTTTATGAATAATTACATGATAAAAAAAATAGGTGTTATTTTTTAAATAAGATAATAATATGTAAAAAATTATAAATAATGCAAATTTTTGTAAACTTTTAATATTAGTATCGGAATTTACTATAAGTTTTATATTTTGTGAATGAAGATATATTAATTTTGATGTAAATCATGTTTAAAATGTTTAAAATGTATGTTTATTTATATAATATATATTATTTTATTAAATAAACTATGTTTACTCACCATAAAATACATCTTGAAGAAGAAGTGTATTTTTCATATTTGAACTTATCATCCAACTGTATATTAGTACAACTAATACAGAAATATTCTGAAACATACATATTGTATACACATAAAATAAATTTTTATGTAAATATAATTTTATACATAAAGATAAAATATTACTAATATATTATAAAGTACAATGTCTTCCTTAATAGTCATTTTAGTTGTATGTATACATGTACATGTACATGTATGTATCTGAATTATATAGATATTGCATTATTGTTTTTATATAGTTTTATTTATACCTAATAGGTATACTAGAAAAAAATTTAATTTGATATAGTTATATCTAAAATAAATAAATTAGTTTTCAAATAACTTCCAATAGTAGTTTTGAAAGAGTTACTATGTTTTGATCGTCTTTTCAGAAGTGGAAACCTTTATAAGCCTATATGACATTAACATTTATAAGCAGAGTTTTGAATTTGGGAAAAAGGAGTAATCGCATTATAAGTTCTTTTGTAAAGAAAATCATTACAATCATCAATATTCTTAGCATTAAATATATCTTCTTATATTCTGATTCATATAACATAAAATTACTTTTATTCCAACTATAAGAAAAGCTATTTAAATGTCAACTTTGTGTATTGGCTACCTAGGTATTGTGACTATAATATAAAATATAATGTTAAATATTAGAAAAGTATATAACTAAACAAAATTAATTTTATTTTTTTGAAGTTTATTAATATTAAATAAATATTTATGTTTTAGAATATTAATATGAAGGACAAACAATAATTAAAGTATTTTTATTGGTTATATAAACCTACAATATTATCTCATGAGTTCCTAATGACAACAGATCAATTATTAATAAATAAACTTGTTGGATGATATTTAAATTAAAAACATAGTAATATAATACCACTAATGACCTCTCATTATCTTCTATATATTGGAAAATGTGAATAAAAAACTATTATCAAACTTATTATCATTAAAATTTAATTTTAATTGAAAAAAAAAAAATTTATACAATAAAGAAAAACCAAGTTAAAATGTATAATTGTAACAAAACTTCAAGAATTACGTGAACTATTATTTAGATATTTTAAAAATCTGCTTATATTTGATGGCCTTTGTAGTCAATATTACTTATGAGAAAAAAATATATATATATATTTGTTCAAAATGTTCTTGTTATTTACAAAATGAAAGAAAAACAGTGCATAAATCTCAGTTTTGACGAAAGTATTAATTTGGTTATTTCTCAGTTACTGTAACTCTATCTTTTTAGATAGTAGCAAAAGTATCCTTATGATATTTTTCTTGTTAAAATCAGGAAAGATATTTTTTTATTTTAAGATTCACAAAAAAAAAAAAAAAAATAAAAAATAAAAATCAGTGTCCTGATGCTTGTATAGATAATATAATGTATTATGTTTTGCCGTTAAAGAGATTATTTTCTATAAATTAGAAATTAATTTAATGATTTAGAAAATATTAATAAAATTACTATAATCTATATTGTTAGAATATTTATAAACTATAAATATTTAAAATATTTCAGGATATTCTATTAATAGTACCTAAGAAGATCTTAATTTTTGGTTAATACTAAAATGTTAATAATTTCATGAATATTTTCAACTTGGTCTGATTTTATATGGTATTTTTAAATTGACAAATTTACGATTATCTAAGCATATGTTTATGTATTGTTTTAATGTCTAGTATGACACTGCAATAACGATTGATTATTATTACATATTATATGGTAGGGTAATCATAAATTAATGTGATCTTTATATGACTGTATTCATTGAAATATTTGAAGTATGGATTCATAAAATTACAATTATTTAAAAAAGAATGTAACTGATACTTATATAATAAACATACTTTACTAAATCAACTACTACGTTTTGTAATTTAAAGTTTTTTTTTTTTTTTTTGTCATTGCTAGAGTTTTCTTAGGTTTTTTGTTGGATATAATAGGTGTACAAGGCGCGACATTTCTCATTTATTTATATGTTGAGCAATATCTGTAACTCTACGTTACTCGACTTTGTCACAATGTGCAATTAACTCTTTCTCTCTCTCTCTTATGGATAATAAATTAATAACCAAATAGTCACATTCATATTATATATTATGTAACAAACCTAAATACGAACGCAGGTGATATTAGTACGTGTTTTGACGGTTTACGATTTGTATAGATGACGTTAAGATGCAGCGAGCGTAACCACACACGTATGGTGACCTATGCAGAGTTTTAGAGAGAACATTTTCCAAATATCTCCGCGAGGAAATAGAGTTTCTAAAGTCTTAGAAGTTATTAGTTGCACATAAACTCCTGTCTAAAACTGACACGGTATATAACATTATTATTTAATTTTTTTTTTTTGTTACGACCAGGTAAACTGTGGCGTGAACTATTCCGATAAGCCGATGGTTTCGTTTAACGTGCACCCATACATAATGTAGTTTGCAACTTTCCTGACTATACAACCGATTGTAATCTTTGTTAATCGAAAGGAAATTGATGTCGATAATTACCAAAAATATAAGTAAAATATAATTTCTATCCTGGTTTTAGAATAACTGAAATGTGAACCTAAATTAAGTTAAGTTTTTAATTTGACGGTTTATCATTAGTGTGATATATTCCACCGATTAAATTTTCCTCAAGTCACGTTATCTGCGCACTGTGGTGTTATTTATGTCCATTTAACGACGCACATATTTTATATCTCTATAAACAGAAATATTATATGAACAATTATTAAGTTTCATTATGAATTTTAATACATATAATATTTCATCTTTATTCTATGTGGCACATTATTATTCTCAATTAATCTTTGTGGTTTATATAATATAAATGCGAATTTTAAAAGATATTTGTTCGTTGATTTAATTGTACTGTCAAAAAATGTTCTATTACACACTTATATATATCTATATTACTAATTCAAGCACTTTATTTTATTCGGATATGTCGTGTATTATTTTATAATATTATTATTGTGTACCTATTAATAATAATAGTAAAAATTAGAGATTATATGTTTTTCAACATATATATCATAATAACTTTGATTAACATAAATATGTAAATTATTATGAATTTTTTGGAGTTAAATCCAGCTTTTTTTATATAGAACTATAAGAAAAGATCACTATTATTTCAACTAGTCACAAAATAAGTTCTTTGTATTTTTAACGTTTTAACTAGATTACTAGATTACTTGAATATAGGATATTAAAGTGATAATATTCATAAAATAATCATTGTCACAAACAACACAAACACGCTGTAAAATATGTCATAATTTTAACTTTGATGTATAACATATCTATTTGAACAACTAGAATAATCAACTACAGTCTAAATTATTTTAGATAGTTTTAGATTACACCGTTGTTACCTAGTTGTAAAGTTTGTTGACACGGATCGCGTAGATTATAAATCTATAGTATACTATCTAGTCGTAGTTTTGTAAATTAAAATATATACATAATTTAACATGACGCGATTGAAAAAAATACATACTAAAATAAAATAATACCAAAATTTAGATCACAAAAAACATTAAAAAAGATTATTGAATAATCTACAGAAACACATTTTTAAATTTCAAAACTTTATCAAATCTTTCATATTTTTAGATAAGTAATTTAATAAAAGAGATTTTTTTTAATCATAGTATTAATGTTTAATCACATAGAAGATATTTCAATAACGATTTTTTGTAGTTAAAACGTAAAAAGCTTTATTTATTATTTTTCATTAATCATACGATAGAGATAGTATATAGGGTACATTATCAAATAATTATATATGATATATTTTTTTGAATATAGCGATCCCTAAATCCTAAAATTGTAAATTTGACACATCGGTGATTTTTTTTTGTTTCAATGAAGATTATTTATAAATGGAATTTGAAAAAATATTTGCGCGTTTGAAGTATAATTTTTTAATTTTTTATTTGTCTTTAACTACATCATAAAATTGCATAAGTAGGTATTATTGAGCGTTATGAATTTTACTCGCAAGTTTGAAATATAACTTTGCTTTGTTTAATTTTATTAATTCGAGTTTAAATTTATTTCTAGGATTCTCGGTTATTGTACATTTTTACATAATTTATAACATTTGAATGTTAATATCTCATTTTTTAATTTTACATGGAAACCATAATAGTTTATATACAGTTCATTGTCTGGCTTAATAAATAATAATTTACAAAGACATATTGCCGCATTATACAAAAACTAGTACTCAGCGTCATGAAAAAATTAATATATATTTACATTTAAATAAAATTATTTAAATTAAAATCACTTCATATTTAGTTAAAATGTGATTCTTAACTACCTAAACATAGTAAAAATAGTCAGTTTGTTTATTATACTGTATTCGTGTTTATATTATGAAATAGGTAATGCAATAAGATTTTCAATGTTTTATTTCAAAAAATGTTTAAATATGTGTATCTATTTTCCAACTAAAATATCTATTCATTGTATATATGAATAAGAAAATAAACTGATTTTAACAATTTTTCTAGAATAGTGCTAGAATGTTTCGTTTTATTGTTGTCTATTATCTGATAAAAAATTATGAAACAGTTTTGCTGTGAATATTTAAAATTAAATATGTACACCACATCGGTATAATATTGTTATACATATTTTTATGATTTCGACTAAAAAATTTTTTTTATATTGTGTTTAAAAGTAAAATATTTTTTGATTATTATAATTTTTAGGGGTTTAATATTTATTAATTTTATTTAGATTATTATGACATATTATGATAGGATGATAGGTATAATTCGTTTATATACTATTATGGGGTATATAAAATATGTGGTACTCTTTATAATATATAATATACGTAATACATTATTAATATTTCCAATAACTTCAAATTTTCAACAATTAATAAAAAATATTTACTCTCTTCGAAACTCTTATTTAATTTAATGTATTATTAATACCAATATTTTGAAAAGAAATAACTTATTTTCTCGGTAACTCTAATGTTAGATTCTGATCGTAGTTAGGAAATTATTTGTTTTTTTTATTTTTTTTACTATACTTTACTATACTTATTACTTATTGTTTTGTTTTTATAGAAGAAAATATTTAATTTTCATAAAGGTTTTATTTTATTTTTGTATTTTATAAATTTACTAAATTGGTTATATTTTGATGAAATTCATTTTTTGTTATGGAATAGAAAAGAAAAAGTATGGATAATTTAATAAATTACCATTACTTGAAAATATAAGGTGGGGATTATATTTTTATAGTCCTTTATTATTTATTTACTATAATATTTATGAGATTAACGGAAATAGATTAATAATTATTGATAATGGTTTTGAATCATTTTGAAAATGGAAATTTATTATTGTAAATAGGTACCTTTATTTTCGCTTTATTATCTTTGAATTTTAAATAATAATTTAGAAATTACTGACTTACTGTATTAAAATAAGAGCACCGTTTTGATAAATGCCTCTATATTTATGTAACTACAATTAATGATTATTAAAATAATTTCTAAAAATATTTAAATTGTCACTAAATAATACATAGTGTATTTTAAGTAGAATAAAAAAAAGAAGTGCTATCGAATTAATAAAATAATATAAATACTTGTGTATAATCACGATGTTCAAATTTTATATCAATGTTTAAAAGATACATTTAGAATGAAATTTACTAAATTTCAATTGGTATGCGAATAATTATCGGTGAATTCAATGCCAGTTATGCATTGTACTTTAAATTCTTATATAAAACCTGAAATTTATGGATTCCCTAATCCTTGATACACGCTATTGTGTTCCGACAACAAATATTTACGGAAAATCCAAATGAAGTTATTTAAATCGGAATTCATTGCACATATGCTGTTAATCATATGTAGTACTAATCGTATAAATTCAAACCATATATAATCAATGAAAGCCAAAAATATGACCAGAATACTTATGTCGTGCAACTTTTATTATTGATGTATTGTGTTGTGTTCACGCGTGCGAACGGCATACACGTGTTCTGGAGTTATATACGTATTATGTGATACATTTTTGCGGGCCATGGCATTATTTGTACGACGGTGATGATTACCCCGACGACGTACCAATGAGTGCAATACAAACGACATGTTAGATAGTTAATTTTTCTATATAAACATACTCTGCAAGGTGTTTTTAATTAATGCATTATCGTGGATTAAAGAATATTTGTCGATGACATAGTGAAGTACTTATTGAGTGTTTATGCACGTACGTGTGCACGTCTGGCCTCGTATACATAGTATTATATGGTAGGTATGAACTACTATAGCAGTGGGACTCTTAGGTTTTATTTTCTCGCTGCGTGAATAATTTAGCGATTTAAGAAAATCCAGCTCAAGGAATTTGCATGTACATGACTCACGCATTTAAATGAGTTACACGAGAGACATCGGGCTCATGAGATTTTCATAAGCCGGCAAAAGCAAAATTGTTTAAATAGCATTAAAATATTATTGTACGATATTTTTGCCGGCATAATGTACTTCTCGGTGTAAATAAAAATGAGAATACTTTTTCATACATACTTTTAATTTGACATGTGAGTTATCAAAGTCTTATTAAATTACTAACGATACGTATAATTGACAAGAAAATATCCTATTTAAATTTTAATATGTTGTTTTAAGTATGTATTATGGGTTTTACATTAATTCGAAATACAGAATTTATTTTACTAGCTCTTGTTTTGAAAAAAGTTATTTTTTCTATATTTTTTAATTGCTTTTTTTTATAAATTTTTTGAAAACCATTAAGTACCCAAATATAAGAAAAATAAATCTAACACAGTGTATTCTAATGACCTTTTTTTTATTCTACACACTGTTTATAATGAGTTATCAAAAATATTAAGCCCAATCAATAAAAAATAATAATTAAAAAATTGATTATGTAATTTTTTATTAAACTGAACATAATATAGAATGATAATTAAAGATAAAACATAAATTATTATTTATTAGTTGTTATTTTAAAATTAAATAAAAGTCGAGTATTATTTGGTCGGTTGGTGGTTGTTTGATTAAATGTTGTTAACAATACTCTAATACGAACAACATAAACTATAAGTTTCAATGAAAAAAATAATTTACTGATATTTGAATTGTATTTTCTGCACTTTTTAAGTGTTTTCCAAAAGAATAATATGTAATTGTTATAACACTTTTGATAACATTCTAATTTATAAAACATTTTCCTGATGTATAATAGTTGTATTAACCATTTTTATAGTTCTACATTATAATGGTATTTTTGTTATAATACATACTATGTATAAACGTACCATTAATACTATATGAAATAAAATAAAGTTTAACGTTTTAATAGATTTTAAGATATTTAAAAAAATAATATTTAATTATGTCAATTTGTTTTTTTTTTATTCTATAATTAAGTTATAGTACCTACCTATAATATGTAATTTTCATTACAATTTGTATGTGAAAAAAATCAAGACAATCTAATAACATTGACAGGTTTACTCATGAAAGATTTGAAATCGGCTCTGAGTAAATTCTAAAGATTTTATAGTATTGAATCTTGTCGAAGGTGATTGATAACATTAAATATATTACTTGAATCGATCCCAATGTCACAGTATATATCTTACACGACACTATGTTACGTCTAACACCTTCAATAAGTGTCAACTAAGAGATTTTGATTTATGAGCACTTATTGAATTTCTTCTTCTTTGCTAACAAGTACAGTTTTAACTGTGAGAAAAATTGTATTTCTATTTGCAATTGATTTTGACGTAAATTGCAAATTTTTTTTTTAACTAAGCTTAAATATTTTTATTTTTTAAATAGTTTTAATATATTTAGATATTCATTAAGTATCCTAATAACTAGACTAGAAATAACAATTTTTATAAATAAAGTCACATATTTGTAGCTAGTGAACAATTTAGTGTAAAATTGAACACTATATTCTATAAATGTAATAAACGTAATGCAATATTTATACATCACGATTTTTTATTTTAGATTCCAAACGAAGTGACGAATGTATTGGATATTTTCACCTTGGCATTATAATTTTTTTATATAGCGCATTATTTTATTGTTCATATAATACGCCACACATTTATACAAAACTATGGTTATGACAGAGTGGAAAATATACATTTTAATAACACGAAGAAAAAATGACTGAAATCAATAACAGAATGAAATGTCATTTAAATGTCTGTTTTTAATGGACACATTATAATATATCTTTGAAAGACCAATATTCTACACGTAACACATTATTATAAATTTCATTGTTAAACGTTTTATGAAAACGTCAAATATATTCATTCAAATGGTTTTATGTATTATAATATACGTTAATCAATTAAATAAAGAGTACACATTGATGTTCCAGTAAGTTTAACCGATTATTCAATATGCTAATATAAATGTTGATAGAAATATGTTTTAAGTACAATGTATATACAAATTTGATATATTATTGTAGTTATGTAACATTTGAAAATTGTATAATATAAAAAAGTAAAATATTACTTATTGCAAATTAAGCAGCTTGCTAAAGAGTTAAATAACTTAGAAAAATTGTAGAAGCTAAAGAATACACATTACACACTTCTGGACCTCTTATTAGTTGTTTTATTCGTTTAAATATATAATGTTAGATATTAATAATAATAATAATAAAAATATGTATTTTGCATTCGGAGCAATAATTAATTGCCGAATTTACATTTCAAAATATTTCAAAATTACTTCCTCGTAAGTAAAATCTCCTAGTATTGTTCAAAATTATCTGGGAAAAAAATACATGGAAAACAGACATTTTTTTTTTTAACCATGTATAAACCATTTGATATTTTAAATTTTTTAAATAATTTTTTTATAATTTTCGGCAAAATATTTTTTACTTTGTCGAACATCTTGGAAATTTAACAAAAGGTTTCTTACAAGTTGGTTATAAATTAATAAATATCAAAATTACATAGTTATAATATTTTTTTTAGTCGTATAAATAAGTATTTCAAAGAAAAAAATCTGTCAAAATAATCAATGTTTGCATATTATTTTGAATATCTTAGATGCGTATCTAAAATTTGAAAATTAAATACAAGGTTCCTTATAGTTGTTATTATTATCAGATTTTTTTTTAAAAATGTTGAACATAATTACATAAATATTATTTTTAGAATTTGAAATATGCATTTTGACGAAATTGGATATTTACTTTTAAAAAAACGATTTCTAATAAATTTTTTTATTTTGTTTTTTAATTCAAAAATGTAGTTGAAGATATTTGAAATGCTCACCAAGTATTTTTATCCACATCGCATGTTACAGATCTAAGGAAAATCTCTAAAAAATTAGCAGTAACTATTAATATAGAATACAGATTATATTTTATGGATATACGTATTGTTTAAATTATTATTGGATTTTTGAGTCGGTAACAAAATACTGATAAAATGGAAACAAGTCATCGATTTTTTTATAAAATATTGACTATTTTTGATTATACTAGACACCACTTGGAGTAGATTTTTTATGACAAAAATTGTGTCTTAATTTAAAATAGTTGTATGAAATTATGTAGTGCTTTGTGTTGGCTTATCAGTTTTATTTTAATATTTCGAAACAATTTTTTTTTTTTTTTTATCATTGTTGTTATTTAAAACAATAAAATAACTGTCCATTAGCTTTTATTTTTGTTTGAAAAGACGTCAAAGACATCCTAGGGTTTTTGTTTACAATTTTTCTACTTTGTTTTTTTCTTGGTTCTTCTCTGCTCTTAATAGCTATTTCTCTCGATGTGACATTGCATGATTTACTATGGACTCCCACTGAGCTAATCTTCGTTGAACTAAATTTCAAAGTACTTTGAAGTTTCATAATGAAATGACATAGTCAGAAATCTTTTGCTTTTTAAATTTATATAGGCGCATTTAATATGAATATAATTTAAATCTACAAGCAATGTTTGAAAATCAAAGTTTAAAAATATGTATAAAATGGATAACTAAATGTTAATTTATGCATTTCAATTATGGTTGACTATCATAATTCATAATTTTAAAAAAAAGTACTAGGTAAAATACAACTTATTTTTATGTATAAGCAACGGGAGCTTGAATAACATTTTTAAAATTTAAAAATTACATCTTTTATTTTAGTTGATGTCATTTTTAAGAGTCGACGAAGATGCAATCATCCAATAATAACTAGTATATATCAAAACTTTATTTATTTTAAATAATGTATAGTTGATTTTGATTTTTGTTTAATATTTTTGTACACATTTTCAATTATAGAATTTAAAATTTATTTATAAATATTATTGTATGTGATGACCGGATTTTTATTTGTTAAATAGGTAACTTTTACTTTTAGAATCAGGGAATTCTCTTAGATATTTAAATTAGTCAAAGAATATTTGAAACTTCAGAATATTATGAATTAATGATTGTCAGTCTTATTTCAGTCAAATCTAGAATACTTCTAATAAAAATGTGCTGAAAGAGAGGTTTGCATTTTTGGTTGTTTAAAGTTCGTTTGGTCTCTTCAAAAATAAATTCACAAATGTTATGATTTTGTTTATTATAATTTGATGGATTTTAGTATACATTGTACATTGAGAATAAATTGGATTTGATAAATAAATGTTTAGATTTTTATTTTCTTGAGAGTTGAAAGACGCAAGATAACCTATGTTTATAGTTTTTTTTTATGGTTTGTTATGTTAAGATATTAAGGTCAACGTTGTTGAAAACTAAGTCACTTGAACCAATTTTTATAATATTTTGTGTTTTTTTTCTGAATAAATAGTGGTAGGATAGTTTTAGTGGTGAATTCAATAAATTTTGTCCGCGCGATAGATTATTTAGCCTAACTTAATCATAAATGGTGCCTCATGGCTATTTTGTAACCATGGTTTATTTATTTTTAAAAATGTTCTTATCATTAAATTAAGATTATTGAAATATTGAAATTGCTTAAAGGTTTGGAGGTATCTATTCAACTTTGGGCGATTACTTTAGTATATACTAGACAACTAAAAGTAAATAAGAACAGAACATTAAAAATTATATGAAGATTGTCCATCAATTATTTAACATATTTATTAAAATCATTCTTTTTCCATATAAATCCACACAGTTGGTATTGTCGAATGTCGAATTGATACATATTTTAACTATACATTTTGCGACATATTGTAGTGTTTTAAGTTAATTTGTAACTATAAGCAATTATAACATTATCAATTAAAACAAGTAGTATAATTATTAAAACACTAAATTATTGATTCATTGTAATTGCTTTTTTTTAGTCATTATCTTAATAGAAAGGATTTTTATAAAATATTAGACAAATGTATTTCATATTTAAAAATAATATTTTGAAACTTATAGTTTTACAATATTGTATTTTATATAACAAATTTTCTTTTTTTTTATGATTGTAAAATTATTGAAATTACCAATGCTCAAAAGTTTATACATTAAAGCATAGTTATCAATAGTAAATAATATGTCCATATAGTTTGGGACTTTTCATAAATAATAATAACACAAACAAATTACAATAATACTATGTTTGTGTCTCCTAGTCAGAAATTATCATAGTCCTCATTGAATTGAGAATTTTGATTTCAAAATATCAAATTTAAATAATGAAACAAGTCGATTATTTTACAAATTTACTGTATTATACCTGTGCTAGATAAACCAAAATTTAGAAATGTATTAAGTATTTATTTAACTGGAATCATTTTTAATATAATATTTTATGCACTTTTAATTGTTATGTTATTAGTTGTTACGGAGCAGCCACACATAATATATGAACAACGATCTTGTTCAAGACCGCAAAACGTAATTGAACATCAAAAAGCAATATGACAACGTAATTATGAACATACGGCAAAGTAAGGCAACAAATAGCGTACGATTCTACACAGTAAAATTTCAGGAGTATGACGAGGGAAAAGCATATCGAGAGAACAACTCATAATTTGGCATCGAACGGGTATATATATATGAGTGTATTTCAACAAGAAGAACGAATAGCAAGACGACTAACCGAAACCAGCAGCAGTTCGATTAGGTTAGGTTATAATAATACCGCATCGACGACCGCTACGTCTCCGGTATTGTCACCAGCAACATAAACTTCCGTATCAACTACCACAGCGACGTTTCAAACCTCGCCGACGGATAACACTCGTCTGGAATTCAACCTAAACTTTTCAGGGCACTTTTATCTCTCTAAGTGTGCTACATCTAGCGTGTCTATTTAGGCATTTGCTTTCGAATGAAACCCACGGATCGGATGCCAATTTTGTAAGTGAGACCGACGTGTATAGTCTCGTTCCCCACTCGAGACTTGTACATTGTATATACAAGTATATATAAACTTACCCGAAACTAAATAAGGATACCGGTCGCCGGTAGGCTATATCGGTTCTCTACCTGTTATTGTACAATAAGTATTTAAAAACTTCAATAAAAATAAAACCAGCTTCTTTATGTAGCGTAGCGTTCTTAATTTCTAAGATGCGGTATCTCACCCAACGTGGATACCGTTTAATGTGTATTCAAGTTACGAAATACAATTATATAGTTAGTATTATATATAATTTTATAAATTATTAAAGTATGAAGTTTTATATTATGTCTTGACAATTATTATTGTTTTTTAATTTATGTAATAGTTTTAGTTAAAAAATTAAATGCAAATTCATATTATAATTTTATAATTAATGATATCTATATTAATGTTATTAATGTAAATTTAAATAGCGTAAATGGTGCTTTATACACAAAATTTGTAAGATAGGGTAAGTGATAAATATGTAATTTGTAACATATTATTGCCAAATATACAACAATACATATCAATATAATTTATTAATAAACTAAAGTTAAATATAATTTGAACAATCAGAAAATATTTTAATCAAAATTATTTTATTAAGTTAAATTTATGGATTTATGAATACAAACTGTAAATGCGTAATACAATCATGTTCACAAAATGATCTTTTATAGAAAAGATTAGCTGAAGAAAGTTTAAATTAAGAAAAAAAGTTATATTATAAATTATATTTGATATCAATTCCTAAAATGTATTTGGTAACCAGTAAAAGTATAAAATATTACTATCGTTCAAATTATTATTTATTAATATTACAGCATTGTTAGTGAACAGAAATATTGTTACTTTGTTATGAGTTTGATAAATAATAGTAATGATTTAGATTTAATTATATATATGTATATGGTTATAGTGCTCTATCTGAGATAATACTAATACATTTTATTTTACTAACGAATATATTAAAATTAACACTTGTATTTTGTTCATTTAATTGTAAATGGTAAAACTAAACATTTTTTATTTAGGGTTACAGCTTTAAATATTATAATGTAAAAATGAAAATTATTATCTATTAATTTCGAACATTGTCCATCATCAGAGTACATTTAAAATTTAATATTTACACATAAAATAAAATATAATTATCATTGAACACAATGTCATAAGAGTTTTTAAAATTATTAACATACAATTAACTATATAATTTAAAATGTTTTATAATTTGAATTATAAAAATATATCGTGTTTTTTGATTATTTTAGTTTATTTATGTTAATTATTTAAATTGTTATGTCTTTTTGATTTTTATATTTTATTTCATGTTAATTTGGTACTTATTGTAGAAATACCTGATAATAAACACACCCGAAACTATAGAAGTTACCATTTTTATTTGTACATTATAACACTCAAGACTTTTACTTTAAATATACATATTTTTTTAATTTTATTATTTAGAAATGATTTTATTTTATCAAAAAAATAAACAAAATCAAGTACTTAAATACATGTAGACACTGCGGAAAATCGGTAGATTCAAAATTCAAATGACGATTTCGGAGTTTCTATGGAATACTATAATAAGCTATTTTGGTATTAAATAAGCTTTAAAGATTACTTAACGGATAACGATTAGAGTGTGCTTGAACAACTCTTACGTTGTAAACACGTATATGACAATATAATACTATATTATCGTATAATATGTGTTACGTATAATACATTTGCATTCAATAGTTCAAGTAATTAGGCTTAGTCATGGACAATCGTTTTATGTATGATTATAGTGTAGTATGGTTTCATGGTTTCATCAAAAGCTATGCAGACTAGATAGGGATTAAATGATGTTAGGCGATAAATATTTTTCCCATTGGATTTTATTATTGAATCACTAAATTACACGGTCATATTATACTTTTACATGCACACTAGCTACTAAAGGTACAATCGAAATATCTACTAGGGTAAAATGACGACACGTTAAACTATACGCTTGTCAGTGATAACTTCGAGTACAACATAATGAACTAGTATAGGCATCGAATTTGAACAAATGGCACTGGTCAGACTACAGGATATTAATCGTGATTTAATTGATATTATTAAATATTAATTTAAATTACCTATATCGTGTATAGTAGAATACAAACAAAGTTGATAATAAATTGAGATAATTAAGTTAATAAATAGAGCGAGTAGCTGAAATATAGTATTTAATACGATATGTTTATTATTTTGGAGCGTGACTGACAGAATAATATATCTTTTGGTTTTTACGATGTGTAATACGCAAATTTCGATCGTCGCGACCGACAACGTGTCTGTGTCAAATGACCCGTAGTCTGGTGGCCTCTTATATGATCCACTTTCATTGCGGTATTATGTGTCAGGTTAATGCGTTCTTACTAATTATATTATAGTTCATGGTGTATTTTATTACACGTGTATATGAATGTTATATGTGAACGTGCAATATAATATTGTGTATATTTATGTAATAAGGTGCACGTGTACATACGTTAAATTAATATGATGTTGATTTAGTTACTTTAAAATATATATATATAAATATTTCTGATTCTATAGACGTCTATTAAAAATAGTGAAGTTTGATAGTTGAAATTACTTTATTTTTTGATATTTGTGATCATTCGATTATAAGTTTCATTTAGAAAATCAAAGTCTTATGTTGACAGTTTAAATTAACTTTTAGAGGGAGTTATGTTATGCATATAATATATTATGTCTTGGTCACAAGAGTAGTCACATTTAGATTTAGTTTAACCGAGTCCACTAGTCGAACTAATTTGTAAACTAAGATTTATGTTTATTATTGATATTTAATTGCTGTCATATAGTAGTTTGTTTCACAGAGGAATACAATTTTGAGATTAAAATAAGACGAATGTTGATAAAATGAGTGCACTTAGAGCACATAGTGCTTTTCTTGTGGTTAATAAAGCGTGGGATGAAAATATGTTTGGAATGGTAAAAATGTATTCATAGTGTAGGCACTATTATATGAAATATATAGTATATATTTAATCTATATCGTATATAGCGTACCGCATGGTACATAATATAAAATATTAGTCAGAGAGTATGATGGGGCTTATGACAGTAACTATGATAAGGTATTCCGTTTCTTTATTTTAGTGTTAATATTATTAATTGAATAATATTACAGGAGATAGCTATCATAATTAAATTAAATTTGAATTCTAATAAAATAATTTGTTTTGTATTGACATAAAATAATGTTTCGAGGTATCTCGAGTTTTGTTATTATTCTATATAAAATGATAAAAGAGTTTTACTGTATGTTATATTTATTATTCGATAATATTTTTAGTTGCTTAATCATCTTAATATTTCATAATGAAAAATATCTCAAATCGTTTTTTGAAATTAATTGTCACTTGAATTAAACAAATTTATTGTTATAAATTAATTTTGGGATTTATTAATACTAATGACTTCACCCTGTAGGTCAAACAAACTGAAGTATATATAGCACACAGCCGATAAACTCGCAACTCCTGATTATCGCAAAAGGCGATTAAAATTATATGAATAGGAAGGTAGTAACCGCTATTACTGGCCATGGGTTATTTTCGTATTGGAGATAATGACCATACTCCGGATTATGTCTGGTCTGTATTTCGTGTATCGACTTAGCAACTACGTTTTAGATTCTAGATATAATCGAAAAACTGTACTTACTACATTCTCAGTTTCCTATAAACAGAATAACCAATTGAAATGTTAAATTTTTACGGATTGAAAAATTGATGAGTATTTTTCTTATTTTTATTTAAATTAAATTATTTTTTATCACATTTAAGTGTGGGATGTAGTTATATTTTATCGTAGTTAATTTATTATTAAGTAATCATTAAAATTAAAAGTTCACACCAAAAAGGTTAAAACTTCATAATTTGTATTTTAGACATTATCGTTGAATATTTTAGAATAAATTTTATGTGATAATGATTATTGACTGTTTTTCAAGAATGTAAATTGATACAGTGGCATATTTAGGGCCCTCTACCATAAATATGCATTATTGTTTCCTCAAATTGTACATTTTTATGTGGAAATATTAGTGATTTTATTTATAAATATGAATATAATATAATCATTAATAAACTCGAATTATGGTCGTAGCTTATACTATAGTCACACGATTTAGCATTGAATTTATTTTATATTTTATATGTATTAAATGTTTATTGCTAATTTAAAATAAGTAGGTAACTGATTTATTTCTTTTCAGAATTCATAAAATTCGTTTATTTTTTATTTATTATTACATCATAATACCACCTCTACCCAATATATATTTATATTTTTAGAAGATTTGCTAGTTCATTTAAACATCATTGTTTCATTGTGTTTCTGATATAAGTTTTGATTTCTTAACCGTAGATACTGGTAAGTGGTTATGTTTAAAATATTATATTTTCAATAGTTTAATACTAATTCATACGTTTTTAAATCAAAAAAATATTTAGGCTATTCATTATGTTAAGTGATAAAGTATAACAGTTTTTGAATTTTATATATTACAATTCAAATTTGGCTTTTGCGACAGAAAAACTTTTTTTATGATACATTTTTTGCATAAAATTCGAAAAGATTTTTGAAACTAGTATAGGGTTACCAGATTATATTTTTCTGAACCCGGAACATTTTGAATCGATAAATATTATATATATATCACCATATGAAAGAAAATAAAATATATATAAATTATAAATAATAATAAAATAATATTTACTTTTTTGGTCATTATATATATATATATTAATAAATTATGTATACAAGCAATATAATAATAATAATTCATATTATTCTTAGTCTAAATAATAAAAACCATTAAATTTATGATTATCGTGGTAATTGACCTACAAAGTCTAAAAATAATTCTTTAAAATAAAATTCCTATGATTATCCTGTGTATAATCTTGCATTTTGTAATATCTAGGAACTAGGAAAATAATATTTTCTCATAATTGAAAATCGATATTTTATCGAGTATAATTTTGAAACCAGGACAGATCGCTGTCTCGAAAAACTTTTTCGGGACACTGGATACTTGGTTAAAAACGCGGTAGTGTCCCGGAAAAAACCGAGACGTATGGTAACCCTAAACCAGTAATAATTATTATTGTTAAGGTAACGACCTGACCTACCGGCTTAATCGCGATAGTATCCTAATAAATCTAGAAATAATTTTCTGTAAAATAATCGATCCGAAATTACCAATAACAAATTATTTGCAATTAATTTGTGCCTAATTTAGATCATAATAATAAATTGGAAAAAAATTAATGTAATATAATTCTAAGAAACCAATAAGTCAAAAAGACAATCTCTGAAGCCCTTTCTTGGGTGCGCCATTAATGTAACAAATTATTTATTATTGATTATAAATACCTTAGTAGAGATATGATACAAGACTTGTTTCATCGGAATTTAGTTTCTCTAGATCAGCGGTTTCCAAACTTTTTCAGCCTCGGAGCCTTTTTTTAAGGAGAAGTTTCTCATGGAGCCCCAAGAAATGTTTAACGTTCATTTGCATTTGCTTGTGTTCTATGAAGCATAATTAACACGAACTGTATACATACGGACAATAATGAACGGAGCCCTTGGGAAACTATTGCGGAGCCCCAAGGGCTCCGCGGAGCACAGTTTGGGAACCGCTACTCTAGGTAGTGTACATAATACTATTAATTATACGGAAACGGTTTGATCAGGAGTTGTTGAAAAGTGGATGGCATGGTGGAAAGAGAACGATCAAGGGAGCCTTCTTCTATTAATAACGATCGATTATATCGTGGTTACTCGCGCTCCCGAAATAACATGTACAATGTGGATCGCGACTACGGAATTTAAACCGTGGTCGAGGTAGCAGATTTTATATCATGACCACCATTCGTATGGTTTACGTTACTTACGAACTGATAAACGCAATATATTCTTTGTCAAACTTGATTTTTGACAGAAAACGGTAGCAGCCAACCATTTTATCCACGTCAGTCCTCAATGGTGAATGGTTTCAGAATCACAGTTTTCAAGTGTGTACAGTTGTCTTGAAATGCGTATATGTTAACATAACGACGAAATGGGTTTTGCATAATACTATACATGTATATTCGTAACCATATTACTCCCGGTTCGACGACACGCGTCGTTAGTTTACCGAGGATTACGAGCCAATCATGTATATTAGATTGGTGGATTAATTGTTAACACTTCATGTTCGATAGTGTCATTTAAAAATGTACAAGGATTCATTTATAGTAAAATGTATTGATTTAAAAAATAGGTAAACATCGGCATTATTCGATGAAAACTAGTCAATAATTAATGCATAATTTAAATACTTATTTGTTATAAGCTTACAGCTTTCGAAATATAACGAATAAACTGAAATATGTTGTTGTAATACATATTTTAATACAGTAATAAGTGAATGACGCGCAATCAATTATATTATAAATCGTTTAAATCTGATTTTATATAAAATAGATATACGTGAATAATTTTTTCTTGTTATTTGGTTTGTCCATTAATATGGTATCTTCAATAAAATGTTATAATACTTTGATTTTTATAAGAATCCTAAAATTTAAACTTAAGTTGTTGAAACCGCTGCGTTTATTTAAATTTAGCTAAAATTCTAAGATAATGCAGATACAAATGGATTATTGGAAAATAATATTAAATATATATTTATTATGTATAATGTATTCTATTTTATGTATATTTATAGTTCATACAAAATTCATTTTTTTATTGTAATGTGTAAATATATTTGCTTTTAGATGTTAAATGTATTGTTGTTGATTCTAATAAGCGGAAACATTTATGAGATAATAAATAAAAATGTTTAAACGCTGGAAATAATTTTAGTCTTTAAATAAAAATAACTTAAAAAGTTGACTAAAACAAAATTAAAGCACTTACAAAGCAAAATATAATAATTTATTTTAACTTTTATTAATAGGTTAAATTAATTGAAATTAGTTGCATAAAATATAGGCTGAGACTTAACAACCTACTTTTATTCAATTTTTAAGCTACTGAACATAAAATGATATAATAATTAATGAGATAAGTTTCCTATAGAAGAACAACAGATTTATAATAAAACAATATGGGGTATACTAGCGGTTTCCAAACTTTTTTGTTTCACGCATCATTAAAAATAAAAAAAATTCAATTTCCCCCCCCCCCCCCCCCACTTGATTGAATAAATTGAAAAAAACATTTTTATTAGTGTATAGTACTTTATTAGTACTTAAAATGTATAATATGTGCAATATCAATATTTATATCGCGTCTCCCTTGTTAAGTGTACGTGCCTCCCAAGGGAGCCATACCTCACACTTTGGAAGCCGCTGGCGTATGCTATTAGAATCGGTAAAAATAAATTAATGCATTTTAATTAATTCTACAAAAAAATTTAGGAAATAAATATATTCATTTTTAAACAATTTAATGCGGGAAATAAAACTAAATAATATGTATAATATTATGTAAGAAAAAGGTTAAAATTATGATATTTATATTGGGGTGACTACATTAAAAAAAATTAAAAAAAAAAAGACTAAAATAATTTCATTTTTAATTAATATTATATTTTAAAAACGAAAATTCACTTATTAAGTTAGGAGTAAACATACAATTACATTATTATGTTAACGATTGGTGTAACAATATAAATGAAATAAAAGATTCCAAAAATAAATTTATTTTTATTAATTAAATTTTTGATAGGATCACAATTATTGCCGCTTGACATGAAGCTATTTATAATCAACGTATTTTCACCGATATCGATATTCGTGATTATTATTTATGTGGTAATATTATATTTTTGTCAACAAATTTATTTTATTCAAAAAAAAAAATAAAATATAGTACATATTTTTTATATGGATTTATAAAATGTGTGGTTCCAACAGGATGGCAACGGTTTATACGGCACAAACTTCTAATGAATCTCTCGCGGAAATACTTTCTAGAACGGTTCATCTCTCTTAGGGACGATTTTCAGTGGTCAGTGCGATCATCAGTTTAGCTCCCTGTAACTATTTCTAGTGAGCTATCTTAAAACTTTGGTTTATACGAACCATCTAAAGATTCTCAATAAGCTGAAGCATAATATTCATGCTACTATTTCCGACATAGGCAGATATGGATATGTTACAAAAAGTTGACAGAAATTTAAAAATTCAGTCATTTCAGTGTATTGACGAAGACAGCAGCTACTTTCGAGATGTTTTAAAACTCAAACAAATAAAACTTTGAACTTATCTTTTTACATAGTAAAAGAAAAAAAATCGATATTGCCAACCAGCGAAAGACCGATCAGTAAGTGTGTGATTACCTTATTTTCAGTCAAAAATTCTAAATACTACTATAATGCTATACTATTCATAACCTGTTTAAAATTTTAATATTTTGGTATACTTTTTGGGAAACAAAATCGTAATTTTTACTCTTCAAAACTATTTATAAATGGTTAAAACAAATATTTTTGAATAATTGTAATTTATTTAGTTAAAAATATTTTAAATTAATTAAATACATATTAATTTATATTTTTAAAATTACTATTAACTTATATTAAAAAAAAAAAAATGCTAAGCAGTATCACATTAATGGTATTTAGTTATATAATTTATCCAATTAAGTTAAAATATATTATTAAACATGCTTCTTAAAAATAAAAAATATAAAAATGATGTATGTGAGATTACCTCAGTTTAATAAAAATGATAATTAACCTTGCTCTTAAAATATGACTAAAAATTATAGAAGATTTCTATCTTCTTGAAATCGAGCCATATATTAAGTTATACTTGAATCATTAACTAACAGATAACTTCTGTTCATTTTATATTTTCTTGATTATTATACAATTAGTATTTATTTTTTAATTACTCTGATAATATTATTTACTTTAATTATTTTTAATATATTCTATTTTGTGACTTGCTTATAAAAAAAAATTCTCAATGCCTTTAATGAAACAAAGGAACAATGGAATATTATTGAAAAGAAATCTTACTTTGGTTGACATTTTTTAAAACGAATTAAATTTTTAATATTTTAGAGAATAAATACTCACAATACTATAATAATTTAATAAATTATATGTTAATGAATTACATTTTGAACATGATTTTCTGATATTACTACTTGCCAATCATTTTATATATTATACATTTGAGATGAAATGGTACAGTTTATGCCTGTTTATAATAGTTTTATAGTTGAAAAAATTGAAATAAGTTGATCGTTTTTAAAATTTATCAAATGGTTCAGGAGATTTTAAGCGATAGTATTCTATTAATTGTCTAAAACAGATGAATTTAGATATATTTTATATCGATAACATATCAACTGATTCGGTGATACAATAATTATTCTGAAAATAGATTTAAACATGCTTTAACGTATAATACAAATTCTAAAAAGTTATGATAAACTATTGTCATATATCAATTTAATTTATCTTGTTTTAAAATTAGGTAAGAATTTTTTTTCAAAAATGTTAATATTTTTTAAGATAATCAGTATTGACTTTTCATAAAATCACTTTGTTTATGTATAACCATACATTTATTTGTATATTGTACAAATAATAAATGTGAAGTATCAACATCAAATACTTATATGGATATCGTGTATTTGCATATATATTTTTTAAAATAGTAAATATCTTTTTTGTATTTTATAAATCGATAATGAGAAATTATGATGAGGTAGTTGATGTATAAAAAATAATGTAGGGCATAGAAGGGATCCAATTATAAGGTCTTTGTATTGCGTGGTCAGATCCACAGGAAATATGTATAAAAGAGAGTCTGCCTGTATTGATGATAAGCGTTCGTAGAATTTATTTGATTCCCTATCTCAACGGAAACCTATTACACTTTGGCAAATGGATTTTTCGCTATACGTATAGCCTTACGAATTTTGTCTACTCCTTTATTATGGGTACGAAATATATATATATATATATATATATATATATATATTATAGATATTGAATTTTGTGATCACTTTAACTGAATGAAATGAAATTACATTCCTCAACAACAGATATAGTGTTATAAACACGTATATTTATAAATGCAAATATAGACTATCGTTTTTTCGTAAAGTTATTATATACAATATTTTTTTAAATTTTTAATCATGAATTATTTTTAAATCAAATTGAAGGAAAACATACTGTTAAGTATAAAGGCCTATGATTCAAAAAATTACGAAAAGTATGGAAAAATAATTACATTTTTTTGATTTTCAATCTCTGTATGGATTAGCAATTAGAATTTTTGAATTTATGGAGACTCTTATTTTAATCAATAAACTGACATTTCAACAAAACATTTGTACTATAAAGAAGTGCAAATTGAAAACTTATGCCATAAATAACATAAAAAGTATCAGTAATGCTATATGTAATTGGTTTTATAATTTTTACAACTTTACTTTCAAAGATTTTTGCATTCTAACACATCTATAAAATTCAAAATACCCGAATATTTAGAAAGTAAATTTTAATTTTGTGAGTATTTAAAGTAAAATTGTAGATACCACAAACACTTTAGTGGTGTGAAGTAGAGTAAATTTCATTTAGAATATATTATTTTTCAAATACTATTATTTATTTAATTTTTTTATGTTCAAAATTATAATCTAACATTATTCTCATATGTGTAGCTAAATAAGATCCTTACATGTGGTATATCTTAAGAGTAGAATCTGTACTGCTAACACTTATTGTAATCTCAGGCTGTATCCTACAACTTGAAATTTTAATTTATATCTATTTTTTAAATTATACTCGGGATAGTTTATAAATAACACGTGACTAACTATATTCGTATTCAAAGAGTTTTTAATTTTTGTATTTATAAATTTGCTAATTATTCTTATAAATGTATATAAAAAAATCATCGTTATATTACGATTAAAACTTTGATAAAAACAAATAGCTAATGGTCATCTGTCGTTCAATGGATTAAATCTTTAAATTGATTTTAATCTTATTATATTATTAAGACAGATATTACATTTTAATCAAAAATCAATTGGCCATCGGTCTCTTCATCATTATATTTATCACATTATAATAACTGTGACATGCACAAAGGTATATTTTTAAGACAGTAAAATCTTTACACCTACAAAATACGAATATAGTTACTGAAATTATATTAAAGCAAAAATATGCAATTTATCCTATTAAAATATAGAATTTCATCTTTCTACTAATGTTGATAAACAACGGAACGAAATAGTAACAATTACCATGTATTCATTTAAGATTTGTAACAAACTACATTTTTTCAATACTAAACTCAAATAAGTAATTGGGTCAGAAATTTTTGTCTATAGATTCTCTCAAAATAGTCTTAAACTAAACAAACATTAATCATTTAGCTTATTCAGTTATAATACTTAAAAAAAAGACAGATTAATACTAAGTATCACAAGTATCACGATATTTAACTTCAAGTTGATAAATCATTCAGAATAGTCTTACGAGGTGGGGTTTAGGGATTAAATGCCGTAAAATAAAAAAAAGAACCAGTCGAAGAAATTGGTTTCAATAATATGTTGTAACTTATAACAAATTGTAAATATTTCCCATAAAACTTTAAAATTTTTGCTAGAAGTCGCTACTTTGTTTAGTTGAAATTGAAAATTGAAATAATATATTTTTTATTTTTTATATTAATTTAGATATGATATTTAGTCATGTCCAAATATTACACCCATAAATAAAATTAAAAGAGTTCTACACATAACATCATTCAGAAAAACCCTAAAAATAATATGTACTATACGCAATGGCAATGGCAATAGTAATTATAAAAAAAGTCAAACATAAAAAGACATTATCTATGCTAAAATTCCACAAAAGACAGCTATAATCCATTTATTACAATTAGAAGAAGTATATAACTGTAAAATCAAAATACATATTTAAAGTAGTACGCGTATTAAATTTTAAAACTACGAGTAGCTGTTTTCACGTATAAATTAACAAAAAATCATTAACATTTAAGTTAATTTTTTTTATTGCTTAATAATATAGTGTAATATTGTGATAATATATTGATCCACTCCATACATTTCAAAAGCCCCATTTAAAGTAAGGTTAACATTGTATTGCATGATATATCGCTATCAAAATTCAAAACTTTAATTTTGTAAATTTATTTTAAATAACTCAATTCATTTTATAATTTTGACTGTTTTAAAGTTTTCATTTCGATATAATTATGTTATTACGTATTACTATATGTGTTTTAAATTCGGAGTGATTATGCGATTTGCTAGTATTATAGTGATGATTTAAAGTAATGATAAATTTATTTTCTTGTACACACATTTTAGTACAATTTTATACAATTTCAGAATCAAGCAAAGTTTTCGATTTGAAATTTGGTGAACTTATTGGAACTTGAACTTATTTAGTATATTTAAAAGATCATAGTTCAATAAATATATATTAATCTTTATCGTAGAGAAAAATAAGTTTGGAAATATGATAAAAAATAAACAAGTGAAGTTTGTACAATTAATAGGTATACTATTGATTTTTATTGTAATATTTATTCAAAAATTTCATATGTTATGGTCGTTAATCTATGGTCTGCATAAAACCACTGTATTGGAAAATTTAATTGTTGAGAATATTATTATGATTTTTCTGAAAACATATAATAATTGGATTAAAATTTTTATACTGTTCATGGTATGTAATGACAACAGATTTTCTTCTATTTAGTTTGCAGAATTCCAGGATATTAAAAATATATTTATAAACAGTTGCGTTTTACACAGTATATATATACGATTTGCTATTATAAACAAATGTATATCGCAGGACTATGTGTTTCTGTATTTAGATATTATGTAGATTTATATCCAAAGAAAACCTGTCTAGAAATAATATTACATATTAGTACAGTTTTACTAAGGTTGACCTAAGGTAAAATGTTTGTTGAAACTTGAAATTATTTTATTTTATAATATATCATAAAGTATGGCATTGTGGGCTACATAATACTCATAGCAATAAACCGCTATTTTATCTTTCTGTACTGTATTCAACTGCACATAAACTTAAACCGATTAATATACGGATATATAACTCATTAAAATTAATAAATGAAACATACATAATTGTTGACGAGTGACAATATGTTGGGAGTAGAATACTTTTCTGTTTAATAATTTTTTTGTTATGTTTAATACCTTAGGCTTTCGCAGTGACTTTATAGAACACAAGCAAGTTATTGGTAGTGTCCAAAAATGTAAGATACGTAGTAAAAAAAAATATATATAGTGCTGAATTCGTATATTTTTTCTTTTTATCTGAATCGGTGTACACCTAACCTTTGCCATAAAAAGGTATCTAAAACATTTTGATAAAGATCTTTTTTCGCATAAAACCCCATAACTAAGTGTATATCGCACTCACCAATGTGTAAATAGCTCCGGTAATAGCCGCATGTCTTATGTTGAGACTGTAAAAACCGTTTTTACGACTGATATCATTGTATCTATAGAGCACGGTTGTCGATTTCATCTGTAAAAAAAAAAAAACCATAAAAATAAGGAGGTGTACATAATGTTCTCAAACAATTTTTATGGTACAAAAAAAAAAAAAAATATTTGTGTGGAGATTAATATTTGAATAAAAACTTATTTTAAAATAGCTAATAGCGTGGTGGTAAAAGGTAATTTAAAGTAATGAGGTAAAATATGTAAGACATAAAATAGATTATATTTAACTATATAATTATTATATTTAATTAAAACATATAGAATTAAAATGAAAACAGTTTTTTGTCGAAAAAATAATAATTTAAACTGATAAATTTATGGGGTTGTAATAATTTTAATTTTATATTACAATTTGTAAAAATTATCCAAATATAATAAATATGAGACTTAATATTACATCTAATTTTTATTTGATAATTATCATCTATGAGTATATAAAAAAAAATCTTTTTGGATACAATATCATAAAAGTCAATAAATTATTTACAAAATGTCTAAATATTTTTCCTAATTATTAAATATAAAACACAATATGTAATAATTTTTACAGAATTTAATACATATAATATAATATTTACTATTTTATGTTAAACAATATAAATAAATTATATGTTTGTAGAATTTAAATAATGATTTTGCATTAAACTACGAAAAAACTATATAATATACATTTTTATATGAATTTCAATAGCTAAAAATTTCTTTGATGTTTGTGTTATCAGTTACTAAAGAAATGTTCTTGAATAGTATGAATAATCTTGATATTTATGTATTCTAAAAAAATTTAAAAATCAGAACTCAAATAAATTCATTATTAAAACTTAAAAAAGAAATAGACATGCTTGATGAATCACCCAGTATAACGTATGCATATATATATGTCTTTAACTTTTGTTGAACTTGTGAGATGAAGGATGAGTTTATAATTATAAATAATATATTGTTCTAATAATACTATTATTAGTGAACATTTTATACGTATTACTAAGCAGGTATATTATATTATCCTTAAATAATAAATAATATTGAAAGCATTTTAAATAAATTCAATGTTCAAGATTTGTAACAATTGTAATATTTCATTATAATTTTTTTTTTGTTTAATAAAACTATTAGATATAATAAACTGAAAAAATAAAATCACAAAAATCAAGAATAATCTTAATATCTAGTTACTGAATTAAAATAACATTTAATGACGTAAACAATAAACACTGTTGAATTTATAAACTTGAGAACCAATAATACCAAAAGAATTGATTTTCTTGACTCTACTAGAGCATTTATTACATAAATAGTCCGCACTTGCCTATTCCTGTATTGATTATTTTTTATTAATATAATTTTCTATTAATTATTACATTTTCATATTTAATTTTATTAAAATGCGTTTCATATTGAGAATAATTCAATATGAGTTTATTGTTTTTATAGGTTATTAGTTGTAAATTACAGGTTAAAGTTATTTGAATATCTGTATGTAAACATAATATTTTATGTAAAATATGTCTCGTGTATTGGATTAGGCAATTATTATTGAATATTGTATGTTATAATTTTCATAACTTGGAAAAATATTTTAATTACTTAGAAATATATTATGACGTGATTGGTTGATTTATTTGAAGTAGTATTCATAATGTTTTTCAATTATTTATACATATTTATACTTGACTTTTTGTGAGTTGAATTTTTCTTATTTTCTTATCATTATGATTTGTAGCATTTAGTTTTAATTTTACCCATTTCGAATATTATAAAGATAATTTTAAGTACACCCAATTATTATAAATATTAAAATTAATTGTATTTTATGTATTTTTTTTAACTTAAAATTATTTTAAAACATTTAAAAATAATCTAATACTATAAATTAGGTATGATTTACATATTAATTATAATTTTGAAGTAACATATTATGAACAATTTTTAAGATTTTTTCAATATTAATTTTTATTTTATATTAAACAAGTCTAAAATAAATTATTATTATTATTATTATTATATTTTTGCAATAATATATTATAGTATAAAAGTTAGGGGATGTCTCAATCGAAGAAAAAAAAAAAATTACAAACATAGTGTTTTAGCTTAAATAAATAATTGTTTATTTTTGTTGATGATTAATCAAATATTTATTCAATACCGTATTTATTTATTATAAAAAATAAATATTTAAAATTTTTATTTTTGACCATAGATTGAAATATATTTTAAGTTAATATTTTTAAAATCTTGAAGATATATAATAATATGATCTAATGAATTACAATATTTTGTTTATATTAAACCATCATTAAATTTTAATTAAATTTTATCAATTATTATTTGATAAAAAAATACTATATCAAAAAAAAAAAATTAAATTTAAAATTACATTAGATTCTATGTTTAAATTAAGATATATGAGATGTTTAGGTATGTTCACATACAAATAGATTCTTGTTATGCGGAATTTTCATGGAAACTATCAATAGTTAAATATATTTATAGAAAAAAAAAAAATAAAGAAATTTATAAAAAGCTTAAATGTGTTCGATTTGATTTATGTAGCGAAAATGAGTTCAAGAATATGGCAATTAACATATAAATCGCAAAATCTACATAATCTGATAATCTGCATGCGTCCAATGAATTCATAATATGACATGTATTTATATTATAAAATTTCGTTTTAATTATCAATTAATTTTGTCCTTTATTTTCAACCAGTTATAACAATAATTTATTTTGTATGATTATGCATACGTTACTCGCGATTTGATTATAATTCAGAAATATGATAAGATATTATTTTTTTTAATCAAACTATGATTAAAATAATGAAGTATTTTATTTTATTGAAGTATATTACTTGTGATATAATCATATGAAATTGTATTTCTAGTTTAATTTTTTTTGACATATGAAAATGGATAAAAATGATCAATTGAAAAAATTAAATAGTGTTAGAACTTATAAGAGAAATGTGTTTTAGATTTCTAGATGCTGATTTACTATTGCAAGGTATAGTTTTTTGTTCAGATAATCATTTTCAAATAATGCAAAATAAAAAAGCTATATATATTTTAAGTTAATACCTGAATGGATGCATTATACAAATCAAAAATTGAATGTAACAGGGTATTCATTTAAGTGTCTAAATTTATTTATTGAAAACTTTTAGTTTGTTTGAGTATATTTTGTTTACATAATTTGATATCATTTAAAAAACAAAGTTTCCGAAAAAAATTATGTTTTTAATATCTTTTTCTTTTTGGAATGACACCGTATATTTTTAATTTTATATTTCGAAGCAAAATATGTTTTGGAGTATTTCTATGAACAAAAATTGAATTTCCAATGAGTAGTTAATTAGTTACTAAGTATTAAGTATTTAAAGTGTAGATGAACATTTTGCGTGTTACTCCTGTTCAATCACATTATCAAATTTTTAAATTATCATAACTAATTAATTACTCATTTAAAATTTAATAATTATTCAAGGAAATACTGTAAAAAGTATTTTTCTCAGGAATATAAAAAAAAAAATGTATGTTATAAATCAAAAAAGTAAAGAACTTAAAAAATGATTACGATAAAAAATATTGTTTTAAAATGATTTAAAATCACGTAAAAGAAATATTTTTAAAAAGTTAAGAAGTATAGACACTATAATATGATGATACTAAGTTTTTAAAAATAAATTTTAAGATATCTTAATAATTTTATAAACATTTGCAATAAATTGAAAAGTTATTATGAATATGTTAATTTTTCATTGCATCATACACTCATGGTCGTGAAGCATGAGTTTAAAACCAGTTAATTTTAAGGTAAAATTTGGTTTAAATTGAAAGTTAATTATAAATATTTGTACTGATTAATTATTACCATATTACTATAATTATAATTTACTCTATTCCATAGTTTAGGTTTAATGATAAGTTAAAAAGGCTACATTCTTGTTTGTTTATATGTAGTTAAACAGAAGAAAGAAAAATTAAGATATCATGTTAAAATAATGCGCAACCAAAAGAAGGAACATTTTTCTTTTAATCATTATGAAAAATTAACTTAAAATTTTGAATTTGTATTCGTTTTTATTCGTCTCAATTCATAAATGTATTTTTGAATTTCAATAAGATTCGGCAATTTTTTTGTTTATCAATTTATTTAGTCTATTTACATAGTGTTCTAAAGATTAATGCGTTTAATATTTTGTATTTAAAGTCTGTTTGTTTAAATTGATTTATACATGTTATTTTGAAAAAAAAGCACACATAATCATTGTAGGACTAAAAATTACCAGTATTCTTAAAATAATTATAATTATAGATAATTTATTTTCAGAACGTGCAGCGTATATTTTGGTGTACACATATATGTAAAAAAATATTTGTGTTAAAATATTATTAATAATAATTTTTTTTTAATGAACAAAAAAAGATAGTTTTCATAAAATGTATTATGTTGTCATATGAGAAACATACGTGAAAGTAATAGCTTATATTAAGTATATTATAAAAAATTAAAAATAACGATTGTTGATATTTAATTTATGCGAAATTTAAGTATACACCAAGCAAATAACAATGTGATAATTGAAATAACTTTAATTCAATTCTATTTTTTATGAGAATACTTTAACTTTTAACTATTATTAAAAATAAGTCAATACCTAACCTGATATTATAATATTTTGTTGTCTGTAAAAACTAACATAAATCATATTCATTTTAATCAAGATTTTAGTTGTAAAAATATCTAATGTACATTAATCTTTTAGTATTGAATGTACGGATGAAACCGAATTATTTTCTTATTTTTTAAATTGAGAAAATAGTAGTACTTGATTTATAATATTAATAATATTATTATATTGCATACCCATTAAACGGAGCATTGTGTATGTAATTACGGCATATTGGCGTTTTTGTGCATGCTAACCAACGAATTAAATATGAGAATTATTTGATTTTCTGAAGAAAAAGTAATATAAAGGACCTAAAGTATGTTTGAAATAAACTTCAGTGAACATTTAAAAGCATTTAAATACTTATTAATTTGTTTTAATGTATAATAATGTATTAGATACAATATACATAGAATATAATAAACATCCCTAAAAAGCAGCGACAAAACGTGGTGATTAAAATCGTAATAATGTATAAAACTATAGTTAAATTTTATTTTAATATATATTAAAATTTTTTTTATGATCATTTATTTTAAATAAACTATTGCGGTAAAAATAATTATCAACTACTATGAAAATATTAATGGTGGTTTACTTTTATTTAAATTGTATTGCATAGTCTTCATATTATTGCATTTACACCGCGGAACAGTTTATAACCAATTATTATTTTTTTTTTTAGAAATTTTAATAGCTATAAAATGAGTTCAACTACATTACTAATAATTAACTTTTCCATAATATAAACAAAAATATACATTATAAATGTTGAAAATTGTTTTGTAATAAATTTTCTCTATTGTATTTTACTACGAGTTTTACAATTTTAATTATTCAACTTCAATAAAATAAATATTTTTTATTTTTGCAGTTTGTATTTTAATTCAGTATCAGACAGTGTTTTTAAAATTATACAATTTATATAGCTCTTGGACTGCAAAGTATACCTATATTTTACTTATATTGAAATTTACAATAAAATGCAAATTATTTGGACCGATTTTTGTATTATACATGACCTTATATTTACAAAAAATAATAATTATAGACTAATTGTGTATTAGCATGCAATATAGTTAGTTTATGTTAAAATTTAAATACCGATATTATCGTATACCTCTAATTATCTGTATAACAGACGTTGTATAACTGCCAAGTTAAATGTTTTAAAATAAATTAAAAACATGAAGATAAACTATGAGAAATTACAATTCATTATCTATGATAAAAAATACATATAGAGTCGTATTATTTAGTGGATATAAAATTTACTAAATACCATTACAGTTCAACATTTTATGTATTTTATAAAACTATTTTAAAATCAAGATTATTAAAGGCCTTAATTATATCTAGAATATTTTCGTCTTACAAAACGTGTCAAGAAATAAATAATAAATAAATAAAATTCCATTATTTGGAGTATAATACAGTAATTTAGTTCGCACATGCTATTCAATTTAATTTGTCGTGCTTAATTCGTTTTTAAGTGTTTCACTAATAACACTACGAATACGATTAAATTGGACTATTAAGTGTGTACACAACAATAAAATAATTTAATTTACACCAACAAAATATAAACAGGAAAAAAATTCCCTCATCCGGGGACCCTAAACTTTAACCCAAAACATCCTCCAAAACAATTCTACCTACCAAACGAAAATCTACAAAATCACTAAATCATGTTTCTCCACTACCAATCAATAACAGAAATAACAGAAATTTTCCGAAAGCTACTGTACCTGTTTTAAATACACTTATATTTGTACTAGAAAAAGAAACATTTATCCTCCTTTCCTACCACCAACATGAAACATCTTGGAGCGAGGATCCCAATTGAAAGTTTAAACTATATACTCAGTTTTCGATGTCAAATATATAAATAAATCGAAAAATTAAATAAATTATTTGATTCAATGTTAATTAATTATGATAATACAAACCACAGAATATTCTTTTCCGACATCTCAGTTGTATGTTTTATATGTAAAGCAACCGGACATATAACAGCAAGCTTCCCTAAAAAATTGGTCAAAAATCCAATATAAACTCGACACGAAAACTTTCACGAATCCTTTTCTGATCAAATAAACAATAACCAACATTCAACGACCGCATGAAAATACAAAATATAATATTACGGGTATGACACACGAAAACAGTCAATTATCGATTATTGAAACAAATTAATTAAATTGAACTACAGAATTAAATAATGATTACACAATAACCAGTAATAAAAATTATTATGCAATTAAAAAAGCAGCATCATCAACTATGTTATCCTTTTCTCCATTAACACATTATTCTTCAGAAACAAATACAATTTCCATAACAAAAATGAATGAAAACATATAATTAATACAACCCCACCGCATATTATACACGATATGCATAACAAAGAACAAAACGGCATATTCACAAAGACTAAAAAAATAAAATAAAATGTATTTGTAAGGAAATCCAAAACATCAAAATCTAAGTACAATAAATAATAATTAATAAATTCATAAAGATATAGATGAAAATTTAGAACCACGTAAAAACATTTTTGAAAACAATATTGAAATTAATATAGGGTAATTCAAAAATATTTGAATAAATATTATACAAGAAAACACAGACTCAACCGATATGTGTGTAACATATACTGTTTATCGATGCTCAAATAAGATTTTCTATTACATTACAAAACTTGAAAAATCAATCAACCCAATTATTTAACTCATTATACCAATCAATGGATAAACAGGCAAACAAAAGCATCGACATTGATACTGGAATATATGAAATCTAAATAATTACACACACTGGATAACTCACACACTCATTGACACAAATACTCTACTTAATACCCACTCAAGCACTTAACAACAACCTGCACAGTGAATCTATTAAAATGAAGAATTTTACACTAAGTACTATTAACACTAAACACAGTATACTATAATGGAACATTAAATGGCTTATATAAAATAATTGATGACTTGGAGAGACTCATTCATAAGTAAGATATTATTGCTATATATCTACAAGAAATAAATTTTATTGTTGCGATTATATGGAAGATCTAAAAAATTACATAGTTCATAAAAAAAAACCGAACAATAATAAAAAAAGGAAGTATATATATAATTATTACCTAACTGGCATATCAAATATTACTCCACTTTCGAAGTAACTGTGACAATATATATACCGAACGAACAAAAATATGACAGATCAATTAGCAAATATAATCAAACAAGTTCCACACTTATTTATCTTCGTTGACTTTTTAAATAGCCATAATACATTATGAAGATGTGAACATACAGATGAGAGAGGCAAAAAAATAGAAAAACTCTTGGAAATAGATAATATATTCCTCCTCAATGACAACAGAACAACATACTTAAGTTTGGAAAATAGTTTGCTATCAGCCATTCATTTGACTATTTGACTATAGTTCCAATAAAATTATTGACTAATTTGGAATGAATCGTTGAATTGGAATTATACAATAGTGATCACTGGTCAGTACATATATTACTAGAATACAGAAACACTTCCAACACAATCATAGCAACAGAAAAATTAGAACCTAAAAGATCTAAATTGTGAACTATTTACTTAACTAATTGAAATACAAATAGATAAATTATTAAACAATAATAAAAAATAGCTAATATTGAAGAGAAAACAAACATCATCTCCCAAACAGTACTATTGAAAATAAAAGTTCTTTAGAAAAAAAAAAAAAAATGTTATGTACCTTGGTGGAACAAAAAATGTAAAACCGCAATAAAAAATAAAAACAAAGTACTCAACAAATACAGAAAAACCAGAAAACTAACTGATTTAATTACTCTTAAAAAAGAAAGAGCAAAAGAAAAATTTATTATCAAAGAAAATAAGAAAACATCATGGAAAAAATTTACTTCAACAATAACCAAAACTGAAAAATCCAACGATTATATAGAATAAAATAAAATCAATAAAGGTATCCCAAAATCTACATAAATATGAACAAACATTAACCAATGATATGAAAATCAGCAATATTTCAGGGTAACAGTTTTATGAACCAGTAGTTACATATATCCAAACTTTATTAATTACAAGTCAAATAAAGAAAATGAAATAAATACATTTACAGAAAATTATAACAAAGATACACAAAAAGTACACATAGAAATAACACTTCATATATATATATACTATAAACAAAAAAAAAGTAATAAATGTTGTATAAATAATATACCTTACATATTCTTAAAAAAAACTACCTTTCAGTGACATTATAAATTATGGAAATGACATATATTCTTCAAAGCAATAGAAATAAGCCATAATCTTATCAGTAAAAAACCAAATCCAAATAAATATAAAGCATAAAGCTACTGGCCGATATTTCTGTTATTTACACCGAGTAAAATAATCGAAGACATAATAAATCAAAGATTAGGTATCTAAAAAAAAAATATAAATATCTGAAGTATAAAACGGCTTTTGAAAAGAACGCTCCAGAAATTTTTGAAAGTTAAACATGCATACAAAACATAATACTCCTTAGTTTAGGTATTAAAATAGCATTTGACTCTACATATAGGTATACAATTATTAAACAATTACAAGGTGACTCATTGGAAATATATTTTATAAACATTTTTTAAATGATAAATTATTCAAAGTTGCAATAAGTGAAAATTACTCATTTCAAATGTATTTGAAAATAGAATTCCACAAGGTTCATCAATTAGCATCACAATTTTTATTCACAATCAACAAAATTGTTAAACAGATATCAAAATCATCAAAAATATCCCCTTGTATTGACGACAGTTTCGTATGAATTAGGTATAAGAGCCATAAATAAATAGAAAACACTATACAACAAGCGAAAATAATCTAAGTAAATAGGGAAAAAAATCAGGTTTATTTTTTTACCTGAAAAATCAAAATATAAAGTATTTCAACAGTAAAAACATATAAAAACCAAAAATTACATAGGATATCAAAACAATTTACCACTAAAATATTGAAGATATTAAGAATACATTTTGATAAAAAAAACTCGCATTGAAGCACACATAAATAATGTGAAAAAATACTTAACATAATAACAATTTTAACAAATACAAATAGAATTGCAGTCACAAAAACATTACTACAAATCCACAACTCAATAATAAAAATCAGTGTTTGATTACGGATCAGTATTTTATTATACAGTTAATAAAACATCTGTCAAAACTATAGGTATTATACACCAAGTGAGTTTAAGTTTATCCATAGGTGCATAAAAAAGTAGTCCAATAAAAAGCATACTCACAATAACAGGTGAATTACCGCTAAAATACAGAAGAAATAAGTTAGTCCTCAAATACAAAACCAAAAATCAACCTACCACACTTTATTTAATATCCGTTTCACAAATACATTTAACAACAACAGACATTTATTAAAAATTATTTACAGAAGAATAAGTAATCTCGCAGCAGTAAACCAAATTAACTTCGAATATTTAATGACTTATGAAATTCCAAACTTACCACCGTGGATAGAATAAAAAATATCTACAGGTCATATAACACATCACTACCTAAGTACAACAAAAAATATATACCAACAACCATGTATAAATAACTATTTCATGAAATGATTAAAGAACTGTCAAATTATAAGCAAATATACACCAATGCCTCAAAAATCGTAAAGGGAATCGGAATAGCAATAATTACACCTAATTTTCAATCATCACAAAAAGTAATATATTGCATGTATACCACTGAAATTATAGCAATACATTCTGCAATTAAAATACGTACAAAATTATCAACATTCAAATAATTACATTATTTTCAAAAACTTTTTAAACTTAATAAAAAGGCTTATCTAAGTATAAAAAAAAACCAGTCTAAAAATAAATATATTAAAAACGGTAAGCAACTACGAAAAAATTACCATGTCCTGGATTGAGGCTCAGTGATATTGAAAGGATTAAGAAAGTTGACAAATTGGAAAAATGTACTGTAAATAATGAACTAATAGAAATAAACTTAAAATAAAAAAATATGAAGACACTGTTAGATCAATAAACGTCATAGTAATTGGAAAAAAAAATGGTTAAACAAATGGAAAAGACAAGAAACCAAACTAAATAAAATCAAACAAATAATCGAGCACTGGAAAAATACAAACAATCTTATTGGAAAAGAAATTAATTTAACACACCAAAGAATAGGACACCCCGACTTACTTATGGATGTCTAATGAGCAAAGAAGAATAAACCATTTGTTTATTCTGTGGGGTTCCGGTTACAGTGAAACACCTACTCGTTGAATACAGACAAACAGAAGCAGCCAAAAACATGCACAGAGTTCCTACATCAGTTCTTTGGTCAAGATGAGACATTCATTAAAAACAAACTTCGATTCATGAAATAAATTAATATTGATAACATCTTATGAATACATTTTCAGTATTATTTAAGTAATATATTTTTTTAACACTACATATAATTAATGAATTTAAATGAAATGTCAAAATGTTAACCTATGAACATAGCCGAGACTTAATTTTGAATAAACGAAAAAATAATAAAGTAATTAAAAATTAATATAAAATTCATTAATATGATATTAAATAATCAACGAGAAAACTTAAATTATCTGTAATATTTGACGTAAAATATATAAATTACTTTAAAATACAACCATTAATGTAGTTAATAATTTTTTTTATAATGAATTTATTTCGGATTAGTTATTTATAGATTACAATATACAAAGTATATTTGTGACTTGGAATAACATCTAATAAAAAATAAGAAAAATATAAAAATATTTAATTAATTTAAGAAACGCATGAAATATTATAAATATTATACTATAAACTCTAATTAGATGTATAATATGTTTTATTATTGTGTATTAAATTATAAAAAAAAAAAAAGAAATCGAAAAAAATAATAAAAATTATGATTTTTAATTTATTACAAAAAAAAAAAAATTACCCATATTTCAAAATATTTATAGCAAAGACCATTAATTACAATTCGATTTTATAACAATGTTGATCAGAAAAATTTAAAACTAAATTATTTCTTTTATCGTTGTTGATAGTTTTTACATATTAAATTATTATAATATATTATGTATTTCTAATTTTGTTTTTTTTACAGTTATAGTTCTGGTATTAAGTTTTGATTTATTTTATGAACTTTTATAATTTTTTTATAATGGCGTGATGAGATTAATAAATTTTGAATAATTTAGAAGTAGATAAATAGGCGTATGACGTAAATTAAATAAATTAAATCAAAACTTCTACCTACAGGCATTTGAAATCATATTATGGTTTTCCAAAAGTTCTATAGGTCCAATTTCTCGACAGATAGTCTCACGAGATTAAGCAAGCAATATAGAATACTATTCGATTCAATGTCACTTGACATGATTGATTCTAAAGCAGTATAATATTTATTTTTCTCATACATATATTTATATTGGATGAATTTTATAAAAAAAAAAGGTTAAACAATAATTATAAAATTGAAGAAAAAAAATATTTATTTTTTAAAATAATTATTTCTGTAAATTGTTTTTATAGTTTATAAATATAAATGTGTAAGTAGGCAGATATATACATCTTTCACTGCGATTTTATTATTATTATTTTTTTTTTTTGCTAAAAAAAATATTTAATTTGGAATCGACCCAAAAACAAAACATAATTTTATGTATTTATCCTTGTTATAGGAACACAATTTATCTTTTTAATATACATTGATAATAATTATCTTAACTAGCAGAAATTTTAAATTTTTATATGAAATATGAATACGTTTTAATTTTTAGTCATATTTAAATACAGTTAAAACTAATACTGTTGGCATATTCATCACGATACTCTCTCAATATAGAAGTTGAATAATAACTGTTTAACGATAGATTTTATACAAAGATGGCACAGCATACAATTTTGAATTTAAGATTATAAAATTAGTGAAGACATTATTGTTGACGATCAAATAAAGTCAATACTAATATTTAACGTTTAGTACCTGTTACAAATTGCTTTATAATATAGACGTTTTGAGTGATTGAAAGATGGTTTAGCCATGACAAAATAATTCATGACAGAAAAGCCTGTCAAGTCATCAAAGTTTGTATTTGTGCGTGTTTTTAGTTATACCAATAGATAGATAATTCGTTTACTTTGTATTTAATTATTTTAACATATATTTTATTGAAATTACAAACTTTGTAAGATGAATCAATAATTATTGAAGTATGAAATAGTGGTTATTTGTTATCAAACATTAAAACACGATTATATGCGCAGGTTGTATAGGATTTAGAAGGTCTAAATTATCTTAACAAAGGAATTAGAAATCAAGTGTCGCGAATAAACTAATTTGAAATAATCACATAACATAAATACACCCTTTTTTATATTAAAACACAAGTAAAAATAATACATTCTTCAGTTACTTAATAATTGATAACTTTAATTTAATATAAATAATATAAAATGACTTATTTTACTAACGATAATAAATGTTATAGATTAATATCAGATAATACTAAAATTATCTGTACATATCTTATGGTTAATAAAGAATCCAAACCACAATCACTCTTAATCTATCAATATCATCAATATCAATAGAATATACGAGCTTGAAAGAAAAGAAAACAATATGCTCAAACAATCTTACGATAATCAGTGGAACCTAAAATTCAACTACCTAACTAATACAATTACGCATGTATTTAAATTTTAAATATAAATATTTTTAAGCAGACGTCTAAATTAAAAGAAAAATAAGTTGTAAATTAAGTAAATTATAAAACAAAATATTTCATACGCAGTAAGATAATAAATTGATTTTTAATTCGGAGTTCATTGTAAAAATATTTCTTAACGTTCTAGAATAAAGTGTTTATAACACATAATCTAACCTTGTGTCTAGTGTATAATTATTATTGTAATCCAAGTAATCCAAACTCAGGAACTAATTAAAATGTTCTATATATAAAATTAATTAAAGTATTCCATTCTTAATTTGAAATAAAATGTTTAATTATTTGATAAGTTTACGAAAAAGTTTATCTGTTATTGTCTTAAAGTGTTATAATCTTATAAATTATATTAAAGAAAATGTAATTTGGTAACTCTTTTGAATATATATTATATAATATCTAGTACATATATAAATAAATTCTTTGGAAGTAAATATTTTAAAGGTAAATACTGATTAAAAAAAAAAAAAAATTACACATTTTATGCAATCATTCAGAAAAGTAAAAATCTTAATAATAATAATGAAAAAAAGTGTTTAAGATATAATTTTTTTTATAAAAACGTAGTTTAGTAATGATTTTGATAATGTAAAAATGTATTATAATTAAAGGTTAATATTTTTTGAGAAAAATATGTTTTTTAAAGAATGTATAAATATTTATTTAAATCCTTAATTTATGTTATATTAATACAACTTTATAAAAAGTGATAAATAATTTAAAAAATATAATTATACCTATAATTAACTAAATTTGTTAAATAAAATTATTCACATTTTCAGGACAAATAAAGTAGTGTAAAAGTTATCAGATACGAAAAATAAAAAAATTAAATTTTTAAATCAATAATTTTACATTAATATTTTTAATTATATATTGTTATGTCTTTATAATTATATTATATTGTATTTATTAAAAAACAAAACAAAAAATTTTAAAAGTGTGAACTTAAGTTTTGGATTTCAGTTATTGCGATTCAAAAGAATTAAAAATTTTTTTTTCGTGTTTGAGCAAAAAATGTGATATTTAAAAATATTATAACAAATAATTCTAGTTTTTAGCCATTCGATATTTTATTTATTTATTTTTTTTTATCGTATTACTTTAGAGTATTATTTTAATCATTTCTAGAAAAACTTGAATAATATATAGTAGTAAATTTTGATCTGAAACTAATTAAAACACTTAAACTTATTTAATTTAGTATTTAGATACGCAAAATAACTCAATTTTGTATTTAAATAAAATATCTAAAAACACAACACACCTATTTATTAACGTAAAATATAAATAGAATTTTGGATGGTTATAATACCATTTCGAGAATGACGAGATTTTATTACTCTAAGAGACGGAAAAAATGTATAATAGCTCACTTTAATGTATTCATAAGATTTTATCGTTTTTAAAGTAAAATCTAAAACTTTTCTACGCTTTTTGTTTTTATTTATGGTGTTTTTTTTTATACGTTTTATTAAAAAAAAAAAAAAAAATAATAATAATAGTTATATAATCCCTTTTAACCAAATACATTATTATTTTTATTTTAAACATGCGCAATATATTTTATAAATATATTCTTTTAGTAGCTATATATTATCTTTAATGCAAATATGATTTAATATTTTCTTTCAGATTTTCAAAGTTCACTAGTGTTCTTTGGTATTGATACTTCAGTAATTTATTATTGTTATTAAAAAAAAAAAAAAAAAAAAAAAAAAAACATAAAAATATAATTAATATGTTGTTGTTATTTAATTTTTTATGAAAATGCAACATAAAATCTATAGATATTTTCTCAAAATTTAAATGTAAATCAATTTTTTTAAATACATGCTTTTATGATGACTTAAAGTATGCGTGTTGACTACTTAAAATATTATAAATATATTTATAACTGGTTTTGTAATGTTTAAAATGCACTTATTTATTATTATATTTTAATGTTTATTATTACAATATCATGGCCTTTTTACATTGTTGAAATGTGTAGTGGACACACATACACACACACATCATATTTGGTTTCAGGATTTGTATTTACATACCTGACCCGGGTGTTAGTCAATTGACATATGAAACTTTACTCACTATGAATTCCGAGGATTAACTACGACACTTTCTATACAGGCACTCGGGGTGCAAGCAAAAGTTTGGTTTGTTAGGTTGATATAATTTAAAATCCTTATAGTAATTTTATAACCAGCAGATTCATGTTGTGTCCAAAAATTATAACTTGGTTATTTCGCGTTCACGAACTTTCCATGAATGATCTGAATTTTGTACTTAATAATAATCTAAAATTATATATGTATATATCTTATCGCTTTTATAGAGAGTCCAACAACTATCATTGATACGAATAGAATTTATACGTACGTATTGAACATATTCAACCATTATTGAGTATTATTATTTGAAAACTTTTTTAAAGTAATTATTATGGCCATCAATAATATATAATTGTTTATTTTTTTTATTGGAAATGTGTAAATTTATTATTATTAATTAATAAATTTTAATTTTGAAAGTTTAAAATATTGCTGTCACTGTGTGGCTTTAACTTTTTAAAACGCGAGTGCCAAATTCATTTTTAGCTATATCAGTCAAGGTTTTATAATTTGGTGATATCTAAGGATAAAGTATTAAAAAAGTTGTTATAAAACTTAAATGTCTTCTAATTATTTATAATCTCAATAATATATTTTAGATATAGAACTAATCTAAAAAAGTTCAGGTGAGATTCTTAAATCACGATCCGCAAACAAACAAAGAAGATGTTTTGAGAAAGAAAATAAAATAAAAATAAGATGGCAAACACAAAATATATTCTTTTTTTTAATATATCGATTAGGTAATTAATAATTATCTAATCTGCGATGATAATTTTTTTTTTCATCGCACATAAATCGTATACTTAGTTTAAGGTCTATGTGATTTACTAATTTTACAACAATGATAATCATAAATAAATATTTCAGAGACTGCTTCAACTGTTAATAAAGTTTTATTTCGTATCATTACTATGCATAAGATCAATATAGAGATTTTTTATTTATTTTTTAGTGCGGATGAATAAAAAATCTGTGTTTAATATATTTCTATATTTAAAAAAATAATATAATATAAAATGTTTTACTTTGTTTTTAAATCATTTATACATTTAAAATACTTAATTTTCATTTTAGTTGGTGAAGTTTATTCATTATATAAAATTAACTTATTATGTTGTGTTTAAAACATACCTGATAAAACAGAATTTATTGTAATTGAAAAAATATGTTAAATATAAATTGATATTATCATTATAACATTATTATTTTTTGAAAAATAAATGTAAATTATTTTGTTAAAACTACTGTTTTATAGATTTAACCTTGTGCTTGATCGGTCAGTTAACTAAAACTTTTTTTTTGATGGAACAAGATTGATATGTGGTAAAATAGATAAGTTAATAGATAAGCTTTGATTAGAATCTCGAATATTTAACATCAATAACATTAACGTTTCAACTACTATAGGTACGTCGTTCTTGGAGGTCCCTAGTTGTAACATTGACTCTAAGTCAGAATCAATAATTTTCAAGTCATTTGTAACATTTTGTAATCAACTAATTAACGTCTTTTATACCCATCAGCGTCATGGTGTCGTGAGTATTTATATACTTATTATTTATTTATATATGTGCAATTCAATGACGAATATCATAAAAATATGCAGTACTTAATCTAAAATGGATGGACTATTTGAACCTACCTGCATACTCGTTGAAAAATGTAATAAAACAATGATTTGTTACATTTTATTAAACATTTGATATTATTCATTATTTTTTAGCATAAATTTCAATTTAATCATGTGAAGTGACAAGTGTGTGGGCATAAAATTTGTGTACATATAAAACTTCATATTTTCTATCTATAAAAAAAAATCTTTGTTTTTCATCTACAATACAATTTAATATATAATAATAACTATTACTAATATATATTTTGTATTAGAAATTAACTGCATAAAAAAAGGAGAATAATAATGTGGATTTAATAACTTAGTATTGATATCAAATATTTATTTTATAAAACTCGTTAAAAGTTATTAATTTATTCAAAGATATAAATTTGTTAATTTATTTTAATATATGTCATTTGTTACAAAATTATAGTAAAAATGTTAAATTTTTATTTGTGGTCTTTTCGAAACATTTTCTTTACAATATTTTCAAATGTGTTTTATCGTTTGATAGGACTTCATGTTGTCTATTAAAAGATATCCGTTTATTGTTTATAATTGTTATACGAACGTTTCGTTTTCTTTGAAGGGACAATAAACGGAAAAGTGAGACTAAAAAAAAAAAAAGTTTCCGATCAAAAAATACATCTCTCATCTACAACCATCATTAGACGATAATGACCGTATTGTATCATACTATTTGTTGAACAATAAATTCTACTGGGACCAATATTCGCTTGTATAACATAGACAAAACTCTCAAAAAATATATAGACAAAATACGATATCTTGTTTTCTTCGACCAATCATAATTGATGTTCAATTAATGTCTGTTAAGTTAGAAAAAATACATTTTGTTTCAATTGTTTTAGTATGTTCAGTTTATCTTTAATAGAATCTAAAGATAATAATTGTCATTTTTTTAAACTCTTCTTTTAGTAATGAAATGACACAGTTTGTATAGCTAACAAGTGTACGATTAATAAATTTAATCAGTGGTTTATGTTTTTTGTAAAATTAATTTTTTGTAAGAAAAAATTCCTTTGTATTGGGTATTTTAAAATAATATTACAATTATACATATATTATGTTATATGTAAATTCGAACTTTACATTATTTATTTTTTATTTCTACTCAACAATTCTTAAGATTGTATGTATTTAAATGTTTTTTGAAGAATTTAATGACATACAATTCAGAATAAAAACATTATATTACATTATATTACTTAGTATGTATTAAATTGTGTAGGTGTTGATTACATAGTGATTAGAAATATATTTTGAGAATTTACACGTTATAATAAGACTTGAAATAAAAAAAAATTTGTATATGGGTAGGCACGGTCAAAATTTAAAATTAGTCAAATGGAAAAATATTCTTTACAGTTTATCTTAACAAACATTTATGATATTGATCGATACGCAATGCACATTTGTCTGTGACTATGTATTTTATCATTAGTGTTCAGTGCATGTTGAAAACATTTCAGAGTACATACCTATAGTTTCAACAGTGTTCAAACAAAAACATCTAACTTAAGCGGAAAAAATCAAATTGTTAGGTTTTTACTAAAAAGAAAATATAAGTTCACGTACCCTTGCAGATAAATTTGAAATAGGAAGAGTTCGGTTATAATTTGTTAAAAATTACTGACATTTATTTTGAAAAAATTGTTCAAGTAATAAAATTAATCTAAAATAAACTATTATAATATTCATTTTTTTAATTTTAATATTTATAAAAGTTTTTATGATTATTTTTTAAATTTTAACTATACTTACATTATTTCGTAAATCATAGATTATTTTAATATTCCGTATATGCATATGCGTTCTTTATTTGGTTTTTTATTTTTGAAACTTTCATAATTTCAATATAATAGTCATCTAAAATATATTAAAGAACTTCTGTTACTGGTCATCTCTGTAGGACATGCACCTTTAAATAGTGGTCATTATTTAGGTCCCTTTGGTGAACGTTATATGGAAGTTCTACTGTAGATTTAAATATGTTAAAAATAAAATGTATTTTACATTTTTGGAAATTATCAATGTATATATATATATATATATATTATATTTAAAAATTTAATACTATCAAACTTATATTTCTCATACAACGATTACAAAATCAGCTAGGTACTCAGCTACTACGTTTAAACTGCGTTCATGAAACTTTATAGGTAATGGCGTATTCCCCTATATTATATGAGTATACGAATTTAATTTCTCAAACGTTGACACATGTCATAGATCAATTGGTTATATATATATATATTGTTAAGAGCAGACGTAAACATATAAAAATAATAATAGTAATGAAATAAAAAAAAAAGCAACAAACCGTTAAATTTAATATTATTCTTAAAGTAATAAAATAAAAAATATATTAATACCTAAAAATCACTAGACACAAAATCGCACACAGTTTTGAACGTAAAATGTACGACATGAACTAAACTCGAATACTGGCCGTCGAACACTTGAATTCTATTATATTAATAAGGAATTTATCTATATTAGTAATATATAAACGTTGCATATAAGTATGTAATCTTATATTTGGCAATAACTATCAGTTGTAATCTTATCAGTATGTGGATGTAAACGTGAAAACACAACAAAAAAAACAAATATATTCTATAAATAATAACATGTACTATAAAACTACAAATATGCATTTAATATGCATTTAATAAGTACAAACGTTGAATTATGCAATACATTAAAAATAGAATTAGTGTTATTTTAATAAGAATGATATAAATTGTGGACAATTCTCATTAGATTTCAAAAAAACGTATTCAAATACATAAATGCATTTGCATATAAATCCAGTTCCTAATCATGACTAATAGTTTATTAAAAATTAAAGTTATAAAACTATATAAATAAAAAAAAAAAAATGGTAATATATTGCTTATAAATAGTTATAAATAGAGTATCACAGTTGATCACTCCTATTTTTAGGTTTATTCATATATTTTTTTAACTTCCTTATATGTACCAACTGAATTTTCAATAACATAATGTGCATATTTTAAATTAAAAATATAAATAACGCAATTATAACAACATTTGATTATTAGTTCTAAAATAATAGTAGGGTACTATTTTTTATAATTCTGCTATTATATATTATATTTCTAGTTAAAGTGCTTACATAATTTTCAGAAGTTATTCATTGGAGCTGATATGGGAATATAAGTTATACTGGTATATCTTTTGATGAACTAAATAATCATTATGGAGAGCCTGTTGTTTACTCAAAATATAATAATTTGTGGTTCATTTGACACGCAAAAAAAATGGATTACTTTTAAATTGTTCATGTTCAAAGTAATTTTGATACAAAAGAGATATTCTAAATAATTTGTATAGCAATTAAAAGTGTAATGCTTTTTTATTAAACTGAATTATATGCTTATATATTATTATTACTATTTTATCTTAATTTTGTGTTTAAAATCACATTTAATTTTCAATGAACTTTTTAAGATTTATAAAATATTAACATATATATTTTAATCAAACAATTTTCAATTGAAATTATGTTAATAAATAGTTAATAATATGTTTAGATTGGGACTTGAATTTGAAAAAAATATCTTGTTATTCGTTATTTACAATTAAAACGTTATACAAATTTTTAGTTTATCGTTATTCAGAATTTAAACGTTATTCAACTTTTGTGTTTATCGTTATTCAGAATTAAAACATTATTTAACTTTTGCGTTTAACGTTATTCAGAGTTAAAATGTTTAGTATATTTTATTATTTATAACTATTAAATAATTAGAAATTAATAATTTCTTTTTATGATATACAATATATATAATGTTTTTTGTTATGTTTTGTTTGATGATATATCATATATTATTTTGTTAATCATTATGTTTTGTTTTGTGTTATTTAATTGTTTATGTTTATTGTTTTCCGTTATAAATACGTTTACAAATTTCGATCGGTTTTTGTCAAGTATAACGTTATAATCATAACGTTATTATAACGTTTGCAAGCCCTGGTTTAGATATTTAAAAAAATTATTTTTCTAACTATTTCACTTCTTACTCATACACATAGTTAAACGTATGATATATAATTAATTGTATTTTAAGTATAATTTCTTTGCAATGTGTTGAGTAATTATATATCCAGTAGTAATTGTAGAATATTATTTAAATAATTATTCTAATCTTGATGAACGTGATAGTTTTATTATTCATATACGCAAATTGTTTTCACTTTTCATGAAATTTATTCATTGGATAATACCAATAGAATCGATTTTCTTTATTGTGTTTTGATGTAGTTAAAAGTTAACCAATAGAATTGATTCGTTCGTTTAAAGAGAGAAAGTTAAGTGTTTATATTTTGAATTTCAAAAACTTCCTCATAAAGTTATGGATAGAGTAAACAATATATCATTCTCTCATATGTTATTAAAGTGTAAGGTAGATTGTTTTAGACCATTGACGTAAAAGTTTGTTTCTCTCGACATTATAATACTCTTGTCAGTTACGAATTGTACCTATAAAATTTATTTTTGTATCATTTCTCTATAGAAACTCATTATTGTACCTTAGCGTTTTATGTACCTATTATTTGCAATTGAAATAGTAAAATAGAAGTACATTGATATTTTTATAATGTTTTTTAATTAAATAAATATTAATACATATAGTTAAAAAATTAAATACATACAATTTATTATAATTACCACTAATAATGATCAAAATAAAAAGGTCCTTTTAAAATATTCTGTAACAAGATACCATTGATTTTTAACAGAATTATAATAATATAAGCTTATTATTAAATGTGAAAATACAGCATAACTTAAATATTTAATATTTTTAAAACAAAATTAAAAAATCAAGTTCTAAAGGGTATAAAGATTAAACAAAAATATTTATGCATTTTGTTAGTATTATTATTTTATAATTAAATATTAAATTTAAGAAAACTGATGACTAAAATATTATGCGTGATTGAGTAAAAAAATAAAAAATGTGTGATTTTAATATTTTTAAGGACATAGCACATTTTTGATACACAAATTAGAACGGATATCGTCGTTGATTAAGTTATTTTAACATGCATATTAAATTGCATGTATAATTAATAATCTGGATAACTATTCCATTTATTTTTGAAAAATATGGCTATTGTATATAATTTTTTATTGTGTATTATTGTTATTAGCTTATAAATTAAACTTACAGTATAATACATTTAAATAGTATAAAATTAGTCTAAATATTTTGTTAACTTATTCACTGTATATAAAAAATAATAAATAATAATATATTATGCAATGGAAAAATGTTCACTTTCTTACGATTAATCTTTATTTAATCACAATAAAAAAAAATAAAAACGTTAAAGTAAAAAATTATATTTTTTGTTTAAATATCAAAGTTTTTTCACTTCAAATGTCTATAAAAAAATGTTTTATCGGCATTAAAATTAATACGAGAAAAAACTTATGAAAAACCTTGTATTAAATGTTCTACTCGGAAGTGTGTTGTCTCCGTATTACGTTTATGCAACATAATGAATATGAGTTTAGAAGAATCTATTATATATTTTTAGCTTTAAAATTAAAATAAATTTGCTTATTATAAAATTTGAAGGAAAGAACATTATCAACGATGCATTGTTTGATTATTATTAATACTTGAGTTTTTAAGCAAGGTTAATATTTTACATATTTATATCTTGCTTTAAAATTAAAATATTGAAAAAAATCAATGCTAAATTATTGACAATGTTCTAATCATTATCTTTGATAATCGATAAATTTTCCTCAATATTAAAATTAACAATACATATTGTGTTCTACTGAACGGAATTTTTCTATTTTTTGTATGTTATACTCTTACATAGATGAATAAGACAAATTTTGAGACGTTTTATGAATTAAAGATTGTATTAATATTTAGTTTTGAACTTAATAGGCTTAAAAAAAAAAAAAAAACATTTTTTGATTATCTTTATTGCTATTGTACGAAGATTTTGATTTTAAAATGAATGTTTAGCATCAAAAATAAAGAATAGTTAACCAAAAATTAAAATTTTTAATTATTTATATTTTATATACAAAAAAAAAAATAAAGTGTATTTATTGAACACAGATTTATTTATTTATTTTTTGTTTTAATTAAACGTTCTACTTTAATGACCTATTTAAGGTAAAAATTATTGTATTCTTGTATTCCATTTTAAAATATTATTGAAATTCTTATAAATAAATATTTGCACATATAATTGTCGAACTAATATAGCTTTCTTTGCTCAGAACATATATATGTACACTGTACAATTATGTGTATACACAAAAGTAAAGTAATGGTACTTATTCTGACTGTAAAAATTCGAATAAGAAGCTCTACTATAGAAAACAATATTCAAAACTCTATTATAGATATTTATGAAATATTTAACAAAAAAAAAAAAACAAACAAAATATTAGTTATCATTAAATCGATTAAATTTTGTTATGTTGAAAAAGAAAGATAAAAATAGTTATAATTAAAGTGTTAACTTAAATTGTATGTATTAACATTATTTATAATATGTATATAATGCATAGTGATAACTATTAATTGTTACAACGAAATATTTTATCATTAATTATTCATATTTTGTCTATTTATTATTATAATCTTTAATTAACACAGACTGTCTACCCCAATATTAGTTTGTTTTATACAATTAATTTGTGAAAACTTTGTATTTTAAATCTAATTATTTACTTTAAGTTAAATCAGTACCTTTTACATAGTTAAATTACATTGAATCTAATTTATTTGTAGGTTAGTTTAAAAAAAAAAAAAATAAATGCATAATAAATAAAGCCCAAAATGAGAAGAAATGTCCTAGAGGGTTGATTTTTATCTGTATACCTTATCTAAAATTATGTGAGAAAACGTTTACTCTTATTTTTCATTGTGCGATAATACTATTTATTTGATGTCTGTGCACAATTTATGACCTTACTTCCCGTTAATTTAAAATTAGTGCGTATGTGAGTCGTCGATAGGATTCTAGAGTTATCAAAGATCTTTTCCTTGAAAGTTTTATGTACATAACGCAAACAAGTAATAACTATATCAGCCGTTTTTCTCATAATTTTTATGTATTTTTTTTTTTTCATATAAATTTTGATATGCATCGAAGATAACGAAGAAAAAATATCGTAAAAATATAACAAATCTATATCTGAATTTATTACACTAATTTCAAGGAGTCTCCATCGATACATACTGATCATATAGACCATTGTTATACTATAATAATATAAAAGCTATAAAAATAAAATAAAATAGTCCATGAACTACTTTTGTTTTTCGGTGTTACATGATTATAAAGTAATATTACTTGATTTATTTATTTTTTTGAGAAATTACGAATTTAAAATATTGATGAATATTAAAGAAATAAAATAAATATTTATATATCTATGATTACTATCCTAGATAAATTGACAAGTAATTGATTGAGTTAATAACCTTCATATACGTATTTTTTTAGATTCTAAGCGGATAAATGTATTGATTTTAAAATGATGAGTGTTGTTTTATTTTTGTTTGTTTGGTGTTTGTCATTAACTTTTGGGATGGTAAAATTGCTTCAATTTTCGACTTTAGTAATAATTTTTGGTATAAATTGAATCAATTTGGTACTTAAGTAAGTCAAAAGTAAACATTTTATTAATAAATGGTGGGGGGAAGGAAAAACTTTTTACGTTGAACTAGATTTTGATAAAATGGATTTATTTATTTTTATATAATTTAAAAATAAATAACTGTAGAGACTTTAAAATTAATTTTAATTTTTTCCTAGTCTTTAAATTATGATTGTTTATAAATGATACATTTTTCAAAATATTTTAATTTTGTTTGAGATTTATCTACAAGTTAAATTTTTGATATTTTTTTTTCTATATATTATTACAATACTATTTTTTTAAATAATGAATTAAATAATTTAATAAAAATATCAAAAAACATATTATAAAATGCAATTAGTGGTAAAGATGTTTATTATACTGCAAAATGATTCTTGTCCACTTTTTTTTTTTTTATAGATAAAAAGAATCTTTATTAGATTTTATAATTTATAATAAATGTAAAGAATTTTATTTTTCTTACAATTTATCAACAAATTTTCATTAGTTAACATTTATTATATTCAATTTATATTAATATAGGGATACAATAGGTACATTATATTATGACTTAATATAAAAATTTTAAAATTGATTTCAATTATTATAAAAATTAAACTATTATTATTAATCGATGTTTTAGAAAATATTTAATTTTAAATATTTAAAACAATGATAATAGTTCAACATATTTTTTTCATACTTATTACTTTGTATTATACATAAGGTTAAGTCAGAAAAAAAATTCGAACAATATTACTACTTTTGATTCTTCAAAGTACGAGTACAAACTAAGTCTTATTTGCAATTAGCAAGGTGCTATCGAGAGTGAAAGTTAAAAAAGAAAGATATGTTTATGTCACATGATAATGTTTTTAGTTGAAACGAAACTGCAATTTATTTACTATAGATGCTGTAATAACTGCAACCTAAATTAGTATTAATAAAATGTTTAATATAATTATATCATTTTATATAGGTAAAGAAGAATGTTGCATTATACGAGTAGTTGGAAAATTAAAAATAAAGGAATTATCATTCGTAGTAACGATTAGTTTTATAAAATGTTTTCAAGTTTTGATTGAAAGGACTTAATTTATTTTATTAATATTAAAAAAAAAGTATTTAAAAATTAACCAGGGTATACACATTGATAATAGTATAATGGTTCCGATTGTACGTGATAATTAATTAAGGTCACGGTAATGGAAGTATTAGATTGAATACAGCAATTCTGTCAAAGCTTTCCGTATGTAATGTAATATACATAACTATTAATGTTATAGCTATATATAATCAGTATATTAAATATTTAATTAAAAGACCTAACTTAGATATAAATATAATTTAGAACATCTGTGTGTATAAAATAGTTTAAAGTTGCAAAAAAAAAAAATTAAAAATAATGAAAATTATATTAATGTTAATATGGTATTATTTTAAATATTCGTTGTAAATTTTGAAATTTTGGATTTCATGAATTATTTATTTTTTGGAAAATAAAAAATAATAACTGAATAGTGAATAATTAGACAAAATTATGTTAACATTTTTTTTAGATTTTTTTCAATAGTTTTTTTTTTTTTTTTAAGAATCCTTTAAAAATATCCGAAAAATATTTTCTAGGGTATTATTAGAAACAAATTTTTACTAGAAATCCAGAACATATAAATCGATTAAATCAAGTCTTTTGATTGAAAACATGTTTATGTAAAAATAAAAACTAATCACTATTGTAAACTATACTACTTATCTCACTAGTTGTATGTAGCGTATAATACATCTTTTAATTTTGTCAATGTGATTTGATATATTAGATAGTCTCAGTTAGGTTTATTTGTAATATATTTAGACTACCTATTGATGATTTCATATTTTTAATAACAGTGAAATGTTACATGGCGTATGAAATAATACTCTTTTAGGTACAGGAAGACACATCATCATCATCAAATGTACGATGTACATATTATTTGTTTTTATTATTTTATTTTTTTTTTTTAATAAATAAATAAATATAATAAGATAATATAACATATAAATTCCACGTAAAAAAAGACAAAAAAATGAATAAACAATCCTAATAAATTAGTAAGTCATCTCCTTCCTAATAAATTGCATTAGAGGTAAGATGACAAGAGGTCTCGAGAATCGTTAAATAGGCTTATATTTAGTACTATTAATTTGTGTAGATGGTAGTTGGTGTAGATTACAACTGGAATTTATTGATTAGAGCCTAGAGCATTATTTATATTGATACATATTATAAAATCGTTGTTGCTATAGTAATTAAGATATCTGGTCAATATTTAAAACTCTAAGACTAATTATTGGAAGTACGGCGTGTATTTTTAATTGTGAAATACGTTTATAGGAATAGTTTTGTTTTATTAAAAAATCATTACAATAATAATTCTATAGTCTGTGGTGAGTAAAATTTTATACATTTCCTAAACAATTCTCCCAACGATTCATTTTATTTCTTTAATTTTCGTTTAACTTAATCTAATCTAACTTATAATGTATAAAGTCAGTATTTACAAAACCTTTTAATTTACACATTCATAAGTTACTAAGTTTTATGATATTTTCTTTTAAATTGTTACAATTTAATGAATTACTTGATGTTTGTAAAGCTAGAGGTTTTTTTTTTTATCCAAAAATCACACAATATGCCTCTCATGAATAATTTAATAAATTCACTTACATGGCAAAGGCTATTTTCCGAGATTGACGATTTTATTTTTTTGCTTTATTCTCCAACCCAGCTCTTCTCGCTTATTTATGCGAACCAACCCCATAATTAAGTTGATGTTACATAACTCGGACGAAAGTTACCAGGCAATTTTCTAAACAGCGAAAAGCTTTTAAGTTAAATAATTTCTTTCGTCCGCACTTCTCTTTCTCTAGACATAATATTGTACTATATATACACAACGCATCAGCGAATTTTATTTCTAATAACTTGACTGTACTAACAATTAATTATTATTGTGCTTGAGTTAAAATATTAAACGTTTGAAATTATGAAACGATAGATAATTTGAATTACACTATTGTATTATATATATTATGAAAGTTACAAGTTATATTATATAGAAAATATTCACAAGTTCACCAGCTTGCAAATACCTGGTTATTGTCTGTTGGTGTTAACTTGTAGAACCAAATTACAACTTTTATAGCAAGTTTTTATTAATTAATGGGTACATTTATAAATTACATAACTGGTCATGTTGTTAGAGCTCACAATAATTAATGTGCATTTTCGTGTTTTTCGTCTAAACACCTTGATTATGTACACTGATAATTTATTAATCTTACTGATGTACCAGTAAACGAAGTGATATGCATTTCAAATAAAATATTCAGCTGAATATTTATTTTATTTACATATAAATATTAAAAATTGAAAACAAAAAATTGTTTATTGTTTTTAAACACTGACTAAAGTCAGAAATATATTTGTTTTATAATTATGATTTAAGTAAAATGTTATTCATAATATTTATTTGTAAATACTTTACTAATATTTACACCAAGCAAAAGTTTATAATTTCTTTTAAATATTTTTTTAATAATATTGACAAATGGATTATTTTATCATTTTTTAAAACAACACGACATAATTAAATTCCAATTACATTACGAAAAATGACCAAAACATGGAATAATTTATACAGCTATTAGAAAATAATGAAACAATGTTATTCATTCGGAATATGGCAAATACTAAATTGAAAATTTGGTAATTTGATCTATGATTTGAGTTAATAATATTCTCCGAATTGGTCAATGGTTTGTACATCGCATGTGAATCGTTCAAACATATCCGATTAATAATATAATACAATAAGGCTAGTGAAGTAACCGATTGATGTTTAAACTATACACAAATTTAACTATGCAAATAATATAATATTAGTGCATTATAGTTTAGTAGTGTCTATCTAAAATAATATAATAGTTTACCGTATAAAATCAAACCATTCGAACTCATACAAATTACTTTTAAGTGTGAAGCTTACTAGATGTAAATAAAATATTTTTGAAATTAGATTAAAAATTTGTTTTTTTTTATCATCACTTAACATTTCAAAACAGTAGAATAACGTTTTTTTTAAATTTTTTTATTGATCTTGACATTTTATGATTTCTGCTCCCACTACTAAGGTCATTAGCATTATATATATGTATACATTAAATTTAAGAAAAAAAAAAAAGAAGAATTTTAAATTAAATAATTAAATATTTATATACATTGCAATAATTGTTGGCTATATTAAATTTAATATTTTAATTAATTTAAAGAACTAAAATGCCTTTGTTTCATTATTTGAATTGGATCTAAACTTGTTCCAGCCAGTTTGGTTATATTGACTTCTTCTTTATGTTTCTCATTTTTTTTGCACTACCCTATTATGTGTTTAATAGTGAGCGTGGTACCGCATGATTGGCACATTGGTGTATCTATGCATATTTTCATATATTTAACTTAAGACATTTATACAATTTTAATGTTTCATAATGTCTTTTAAATGTTAATATATGTACTGTACTAACATGTTTTTGTGTTTTTTCATCATACATTTATCAGAATCTTAAATATTTTGAACTTTATATCAATTTTTTATATTATAATGTTTACAATTGTTCTTTTCGTATAAACATATTAGGTACATTATTCGATTTAAAACTATTTTTTATATTATATATTAAATGAAATCATTAATTACCTATAAAATAATATATACTGTTTCATTATGTATGGTATTTTATTCTAATGATTTTATGCAAAAAAAAAAAAAACGAACTAAAAATTGTTATTTAAAAAAAATTAAAATTAAATTATGTAAGTGAATATTTTAGTGATAATTATTACCTATTAATTAACATAAAAATATTAATACGTGATTTTATTATAAGTGCTTCATTATTGTTCGTGTTTTTCATATTTATTCATTTTATTAATATTGTTCCATAGTTTTGAATACTCATATATCTGTCAGTGCATATTATTTTACATTTTATATTACATAATATAAATCCTGACCTTAATAATAATATACTGGTATACTGAGTCGAAGTAAAATAACATCTGCTGTGTTTTATTTATTATTTTTATAATGTAGTTTATCATACGTTTATGCTTTGATAAAAATAGTAGATTTGTTTCTTTGATTATTTTTTTTCGATTCTTGACTTGTGACAAAACCTAATGTTGAAATAAATCACATGCCTAATATAGCTGAATACACCAGTATTTATGAGTGTGTCATATCGGAGAAAATGATTTTTATTCTTTTGAACTACTTCTAAAAGATATTAATAATTATAAAACGATTATAATATTATTTGTACAGATATTGGATGTCCAGAATAAACTGAAAGAATATAATTTATTTGCAATATTTGAAAAGACAAATATTGTTTTGTTTGTTTTAATATGCTTAGTTATATTAAATATATACATCATGAATAAATCATAACCGGTGACACGTTGTATTTTCTTGTAGTTTTCTTTATTTATCAAGATAAATCTGTTACCTACGAGAAGATTTCAATCATATAGTTTTTTTATTTTTTTTTTTTACAACGCTATTAAACTTACATTTATATTCGATATTACTTAATGTAATCTCAACATCTTTTGCATAAAAAATGTAATAAACGCAACAGAAACACTAATGATCGCTTACTATTATTCCTCTCGTTATTTTCAGAATCATTACTATTTATGTTATTTTTTTACTTAACTTTCATAAAAATATATTTTATAATATAATTAATACGTTTGCTTTTTCTAAGGTTTTATACGTGTATCATATTTCCATTGTAGATATAATACACGAAATATTTTGCACTTAATCTACTCCTATTTGGTATTCAATACGACTAACTGTAAAAGACTGATTCAAACGCTATGTACACTGAATTTGTGATAATAAATATATTTATTGTAAAAAACTAAAAAAGACACTCGAACACATGATTGAAGGGATATATTAAAGGATCGAGACAAGTGGATAATTTGATGGTGACAGTAAAAACCCTTGGAGAGTTATGAAAGTCGGAAGAAGAAAGAATAAGATAAGACTAAAAAAGTTGTTGAAACCTAATTATCGTTTTTTTTTAGATTTATTTGATTTCTATAATACACTCACAATTTACAAATTATATATGTATAGGTATAATATATATTTATATATACTGCATGTTAAATTACCTGATTTTTTTATAAAATTGTATGAGTTTTTGTATTGAAAAAAAATAAATTTTTGTACAAATCATCACACAATTGATTTTGTGAAATTTTGTATGCAATTTATTTTTTGATATGGAAATCAGTATATTATTCTGACATTTTGTAGATAACCTAAAGTTATTTGATTGATGAAGTGTGTAGTTCAAATAATAATATTGAAATTCAATTATAGTTGTGCAATGAAAATATTTATATTTTTTTAAATAAAACAATATTCAAAACAAATTAAATAAGTTAAAACTAATAAATCGATTATATTGAATTATGAATGTGGACTATATGGCCGTTGGGTATATTTTTGTAGTGTATTTTGTAGTTAAAAATGGTGAATTTTTTTGATAATACATAACCATTGAAATATACTTATATTATACTAAGGTTAAGTAAATATAAAGTAATTTGATTTTATTGATATAAAATTCATAATTTTTGAATTATTGAGTACGATATTAACATTTTTACTATATCTCATAATGCTTAGAAATGTCTATGAACTAACTAATATATAATTAATGTATGTCTCAATGGCCATTAGATGTTTATATATATATTACATATTTATACACAAACAATTTTTAATTTGTTTTTATGGATGGGAGGGGATTATGAATTTTATAATAGTAGAGATTGATTAAGAATAGATTTTATTCAGTATTAAAAGTTTTTATAATTTGTTTTTTACAATAAAACTGTTCGGGTATTATACACATTTTTATATATTTACATGTATCGTATAATGTAGTTAAGATTTTTTAGAGTAGCCGTATTTATCTATTACTTTTTTACAAAAGAAAACACGGTTTAACTTAATAAGCAACCTTCTTATATGAGATATATATATATATATTACTTTCTTGAATTTAAATTAAATATATTCATATTAGAAGTTTTATGTAAAAAGGAAATCAAAAAGAATTCAAAAGTAACTTGTGAAAACTTAAATGTTAAGATTTAAAAATAAACAAAAAATATTTCACTAGTTATATTTTTTTTATTTATTATTATCAACCGAGTGTTTTATAAAGTATCTTAATTTTTATTCAATAGTTTGAGAGAAACAGATTTAAATTTCCTGTTTCAAAACTACATTAACTTTTTTCATTTAGACTTAGAAATTGGAACAATTTTAAAAAAACCTTTAGCATATTAAATTATATTTTAATAAAAGAGTAGTTACCTGAAATATTAAAAAAATAATAAATTTAATATATATCTAAAATACTATTTTAAAATAGTCACTAATAAATATGAATTTTAGATACAATTTTAGAATAATGATAAATATCAATATAAAATTAAGAACTCAGAGTCTATTTTGAAGAATGGGGAGTACTAATTAATTTGACGCATGATCTTATTTAATAAATACATTAAGAAAAGGTTTAATTTTAAGATATGATCGCAATCATTGAAATATTTAGTTTGGGTAAAGGCAGCTGTAAATAGTGTAAATAGTCAATCCCATAATTTTGACACAGTTTCACTTTTCTCCTATAATACTAAAATTATTGATGAATGGATAATTGGAAAAAATCGATTTCCTCTTTTTATATTTAAATCAAATATATTTTATTATTATAATATTAGTCACTTATCTCAATTTAATATCGAAGTTAAGTAAACACTATATATTTTAATCGCATTAATAATTTATGATAATATAAATCAAAATCCAAAAATGTAAGTATACTATGAAATATGATATAAATAATTTTGTTTTGACTTATGTTTATTTTAAGGATAATCTATATTATGTTTATAAACATATATGAATATTTTCAATATTTTATAGAAGAATAAAATTTATTTTTTATTTATTGAACATTTCTTTGTCATATTTATGTTTTAAAAATCATCAGTCAAAAACTTAATAATTTTTCTACAAATATTTTTTTATCTTTATACATTTTATATTTTATTGTGTTATCTAATTTTCATCTTTAAAATATTGAACATTTTTTTCTAAAAAAATTTCTAAGAATAAGAGTAGTAAGATTTTAATTTAAATCCCTGCAATTTTATAAAAAAATCCCGACTTTGATGATTCAAAAAAAAACATTAATTATTTTAACTTAAGAATACAATTATGAAAAATTTGAATTATTATTATGCCTTGTAATTGCGAAATATATTTAATTTAAAATTAGACACAGAATTATAATTATTTTACCCAATATTCGTAAAAAATTTTTTAAATTATTCTGAAAAAAAAAAAATATATAACGATGTTTTTCTACAACAGCTAAAGTGTCACTAATGGGTGGCTCCTTTAATCACGTCTTTCTCGTCTGTTTTTATTTTTTTTTTTATGTACACTGCTCACATATGCTTATTGTGCTCAATTGTACAGATTGAATATTACCTAATAAAAATTAAAAAAAAAAAATTATTCTGCGAAATTCTTGAATGTGAGATACAGTATATTGGTATTATTACTATTATATTAGAAATTAGAAATACTTATCACTTTTTTACTAGATTTCTTCTCTAAGATAGATTTAGTTTTGAAAATACAATATATGATGTTTAGATTTGAGAAATAAAATTATCATATGTATCACTGCTTATCGTAAAATACTTTATTTTATAATTTATATTATAATAGTGCGCAATGTAAAAATAATCAAAAAAATCCACTTGATTATATTTGACAACTAAAAAAATTATACCTTTAAAATGAAGCAATACAAAACTAATCGGTACAATGACTAACTAGTAAGTTATCATTTATTTTACACTCAACTAGTTTTTTTGTTAAATTATAAGACTAAAATGTTAAAAGGTAAATATGTGTGCATATATTCTGCATTCAGTATACGCCTTGATGCACAAAATATCAGTTTCCTTTGTTAAAAATCTTAAAGGAATGGTGTGCATGTTAAAATATATAGTTTATAAACTTTGAATCGATGTTAAACAATTCTTGGACGAGAACATAATATTTCAAGGGTTTTACAAAATGATTTATTTCAAGTATAACCATTCATGTTGGTGTACAAATTTTTTTGTTACACTAGTTCTAACTCCTTATTTTTAACCACTAATTAGTATCTAAGTTATCTACATTATAGAATCTATAATAACGATAAAAATTTTAAATATGTTATCAGCGTATATATTTCGAATAAAATAACAAAAAAGAAACTTGTATCATTAAATGTTTGAATTTTTTTGAGGGTAAAACTTCAAAGTGATTCAAAATATTCTCAAATATATTTAAGTGTTTAGTAAGTTATTGTCCATAGAAGTATTTTTTTATTGAGATATTTTTCGTGTTTGATTTTTATTATTAGCTAATTGTTTTAAATTTTTTATTAAACGACGTGTAATTTGTAGTTCTTACTATAATTTTAAAGATTTTATTTTTATTTAATAATATAATATAATGTTTTTTATAAATCTATGGTTTGATTTTGTATTTTATTTTACAATACATCGCGATATTTTGATTTATACTTTAAATTATTTTAAATGAGATATTTATTTAATTTTATTTATAATTGCATAAATATATGATACAACGTTTTAATATAAAACTCTATTCATTCAATGAAAATTTAAATCGAATTTCAGTAGGATTTTATTTTATTTTTCAATTTTATTCAATTATGTTTGATTAATAAGGGCACTAATTCAAACCACAATCATAGTATTTTATTAATATATATGTGGATTTCGTTATGACTGATTTGAATTAATGGAAAAACACATAAAAATAAAGATTTTCAAAAACCATCCTTGTTTCCCCAGAGAATATATAACGTATAACCAATAATATAAAATATGTATATACATTTTTTATTATATTTACGTATTATCATTAAGTTAAGCCAAGTTTAATAAATATAATTTTTTTATTTTTATATTATTTAACAAATTCAATAAAGTTAGTTATTAAAACAATGTTTTTGATATCAACATTTTGTTTTTAGATTTAATAGATAGGTCGTAAATGTTAAGTTTTAAATATAATTGTATTATGTATCTTATTATAAATAGTTATACCATGTAACACATCAAAAAACGTATAGTTAAAATAACTATTTAGATATAAGTTATAAATATTACGAGTGAGTAGGTTAAGATTAGAGTATGCATTTTAATGTATAAAAATCATTTTAAAAATTCATTAAAACTATAAAAAAATTTTAAATTTATTATATTTTAAATTCTTAGCAGAACGATGAATGCATTGTTTTTATTTAGATGTTTTTTTTTTCTGATAAAAACTATGATTAGTTGTCAATAAAATATTTCAGTTTTAAATTTTGAGTGTAGTTTAGCAATTTTATCAAGTTTGTGTTTTAAAACGATTTAAATTAAAAATGTCTAAAACCTTTTTTTTTATAATTGGTAAAAATAAATAAAAAAATTAAAGATAAACAAGAGGTATAACGCAAATCCAGTTTTTAACAATATCGATTTCTCTTTTTGATGTAACTCAAAAACGAATATTCATAGATACTTGAAATTGTTATCAAATGTTTTAATTATTAGCCATTTTCTAATTACAATAAAATTATTAAATTATTTCGTCTATAACTGTGCTATTGAAAGGTTTTTTTTTTTTTAATAAATCTCGATTAAATATTATTTGTTAGGTAGAAATGATTGAAAATTTGAAAAAAATCTTCTCATAAATTGTAAATTTTTCAATTAAAAATTATCGAAAATCTATAGCCACAATGTTTTTTTTTTTTTTTTTTTAAAGCGTTTAAAGTTAGAATTATGACAAAATTCATAAAAATCGTAAAATTCGGTAAATTATTTTTAGTTAGAACATTCATAATTTTTTTTATATTTATACCTATGATTTAATGACTTTACACGAGGTTTTTTATAACTATTTATTCAATATGCGGAGAAAAATTCTACTAGAAAGCCAATTTTTTTCTCGTGGAATTTCAAATTCACTCGTAATATAATAATTATTTCTCTTCAATCAATTTTTGATATTTTATTGTAATTAAAAAAAAAAAAAAAATAAAATAAAAAATAGAAATACGAGTAAATACTCGATGTTTTTATTTATGTATTATTAATTTTATTATACTTTAAAATTTTAAAAATGTTCATACTCTTTTCGAGTTATTTGTAGACATTTTTATATAAATATCGATACATATTAATTGTTGGTCAAAATGCTTGAAAATGTTGTACAAGATACTAATAAAGTTATTTTTATAATTATACAAAAATATTAAATATATTCTCACTATTCTTTTTTTTTTTTTTTATGAATTTGAAGTAATAATATAAAGAAAAATCTCCAAATTCACAAAAAAAAAAAAAAAAATACAAATTAGTTTGTAATTAAAAATTCGTAAAAAACTTTTCTTTTTGTATCTAAATTTTGAAAATGTTATACAATATTCTACATAAGTAGTTTATAATGAAACCATAAAATCTAAAATACATAAAGATAATTATTTTTTAAAGACATTTTAATTTTCAATTTTAACGAAATTACTAACTTAAATGAAAAATAACGATATGTTAATTATTTTATTATAATTAAAAAAGTTATTCCTTAAATTTTTATAAATATGCTATAATATTTTTGATTTTTTAAAAAATATTACTTATTTATAGGTATTTATTTTTAATGTTTTACCGTATAATTAGTAATTATTTAATAAATTTAATATTTTCGGTAAAAATAATATCATCCATCTATAATAATAAAAGTAAAATAAATGACTTTAATAGTTATATTAGAAGAACTTATAAGTTGATAGATCGTCTCCGTTTAGAATTGTTAATTGTATATAATGTTATACCATTGAATTCAAATTTAACACACTCATAATAGTGATCCACTATATTCCTAATACATTGGAAAACGGTATTTACTTTTACTTAAATTTTTTTAAAAATTGATTTTAATATATTAAGTTGTTGTTTATTAATTTATTATAATACATACAACTTTATATAAGGTATCACAAGGCTGTTATTCAATTTTAATTTCATATTTAATTTGTAAATTTAATTAATACTTAGATAATTCATAAAAATTAATTAAATAATAGGTAGATATAATTTTGATAAAGTATGTAGTTTTAATACTAATAGTAAAATTTATCACATTAAAAGCAATATTATGAAATGTACTTAGTAATATAGGTTCATAGTTGACAGACCGTCTTTGCTCAAAATCGTTTTTCATGTGTGTTGCAATATTTTATCATTAAACTAAAATTTGACACATATATTACTGTGACTTACTCAATGACAATGTACACTCGACACGTATTGTACAATAGACCAATAACCCACCTTCTCTCCTTTTATTAAAAAAAAAAAAAAAGAAAAGTTTTTAAATAAAGTTCTTAAACATAGTATCTTCTAAAAAAAGTGCAGAATTGTCACAAATGCCTTTCAAAACATGTCATAAAATATAATATATATGGCTTATGAGTTTGAGATGATGATATTTTAGTATTGTTGTCATTGTTATATTTATAATTGCGATGCATTGGAGTTGCAATATTATGTATGCGGATTAATTTAACCTTTTGATCGACTGTATGACATTTAAAGTAGTCTTTATTTTAAATTAATGACATGTATTCTCGTTGAATAAAGTTAAAAAAAAAAAAAAACAAGCAAACTTTTATTGTCGATTATCTTAACGTGTTTTAGGCCAAAATAAATGCTATGGCTTATGGACGTATAATTTAATCAAACTTTTCGATCTTAAACATATAGATCCAAAATTTGGTTTATTATGTACTATCAATATGCGATTCAGCAATTCAATTTTAAATTAAATTAATAATAAGTTGAATAAAAACCTTTATATTAAGTATTTTTATTTATAAGTTTAGATATTAAGGTTTTAAAACCATTTATAATACTACACTAATCATATTACGTTTTGTGTACACATTTACGCTCGCGGCATTTGATAATGGTAAACAGACTTTCTATTTTCGTCCTATATGTAATAACATAATATAAGTTACTCATCAATAATAAATACCTACTTCAATTAGCGATAATTGAAAAATATATAGTCATTTAGCAAAAATATATTATGAATTTTATATGAAGAAGTAGTTCATAAATTCATTAGCATATAATTTTCTAATAATAACAAAAAACTGAATATAATAGAAAAACAAATCTTTAATTTATATAAAAAAAAAAAACATATAAAAAAATTGAAAATTTTCAAATCAATAAAATCGTAACATATATCCATGAAAATATAATAAATAAATTGAATATTGAGTAGAATTTTTTTTTTAAATAGTTGAGAGGAAAAAAAATACTTCTAATTTTAAATGTAAGCAGTTTAAGCTTTCTAAATGTATTTATAACACTAGTAATATTATTACTTGATAAATTCATTTTTGTTTAAAAAATAACTTTATATTTTCAAATCGCGTACAATTTTAATGCAAAACTATTATTGAATATTAAACAGATAAAAATTAATTTTATAAGCGCGCTTCATGAATGGAATTAGTAGTATAATGACATCGATGTAGTGTACATTACTTCGTATAATCTTATATTCATAAGTATTTCAAATATTTGTATATTTGACTTATCTTATTGTAGTTCTTAAATAAAACACTCTTACGAACATTACAATTGATAATAAACTAATACATAGATATACTACCATACTGACTGTTTTAATATTGACAAAATAGTATAAATTTTTAAATTACAATAATGCATTGAGAAAATTAATGTTCGGTATTTAGTGGATTATTATATGGTTATTAAAACTATAAAATTAAAATACATAATACCTATTTAGTTTAAAAAATCCAATTGAGCGTGATGACCAATCATGATATAATTTAATTAAGTGTTTTAATTTTAGTAAAATTTATCAACGTCAGTATAAACGGTCTCAAACAATCCCACCAAAACACTGTCACTTGAGTTGCAAAGAATAAGTACCAAGGAAATCATCCGTTTGAAATTCGATTTATTTTAATGCGGTTTTAACGTAGAATAATAGACGTTTTATTTCTTCTTTCAGACGAAATTGAAAATCCTATTTTTTTTTTTTTTAATAAAATTAATCAGCTGTTAATTCTTCAAATATTATAGTTTAGTAACATTTGTTATACATTTGATTCTTTGAGTTTCTTTCATATATGATTAAATCTAAATTAAATTATCTAAAATACCATTTACAAAGTTAAAGAAATCGATCTGTTATGTAGTTTTAGTTGTTGAGTATACTTCGCCATTATATAAGTAACTGTGGATGTGTTAATTTTGAATTTGATGTTTGTCATTGCATATAAAAACAATTTTCAGTGTAAGCGATCTGTCGTATTATAATATATTTTAAGATAGTTTATTAAATATTTATAATAGTTTTAGTACGTTTCAACTGTGGTTTATCATAAATATCATACATAATTACTAGTAAGGTTACTAATTAATTATTATATTATTTTTTATAATGTTATTAGGTAATATTAACTTTTAAATCAATACTAAAAATACACAAAACGGCGTTAATATGACATAATTGTATAAATAATTTTGAATAAATATAATTTTTTTTTAAAAATTGCATTGAGTGTAGTAAGAAAAAAAATAAAAATAATTGCAAGTCCCTACAAATATCAGTTTTTTCTTGAATTACAATAAAATAATTAAAATTGTTATTTCTTGCTCAATTCTCTAATTTTGTAGTAATTGAACTTGATAGTATGTTTGTAAAAAACTGGGCATTTATATTTTTGATTTTTTAGGCTTTATTACTACATAAACTTCACCTTAGGCTTCTATAAAATAACGTATAAAAAAAAAGAAAATTTTATTAATTTATCAAGTATTATCTATTATAAAGAAAATCTTTTACATTTTTGATTATTAAATATTATTTTAATTTTCTCGAGTATAATACGCTTCACAGAAAATTAAACTATATATGATTTTAAAACAAATGTAGCTAACGTATTTTTAATATATTTTATTAAAGTGAGAATAACTAATGAGAAACCTTGTGTAAAAGTAAAATGTTTTTTGTATAAAATAAAGAATAAACTGAAATTCGAAATTCTAAAATAACTAAAAATATTTTTAAAATGCTAAATTATATTAAGTCTAGAAAATACTAATATAAATATTTGGTACACAATTTAGGTCTATAAAGTTATTTAGGTATTTTTAAAATATAACAAAAAAAAAATTTATTATTAATTGGTTTTGTGAAAAATTCTTGTATTTTTCGATTATTTTTAAAATTACTGGGATTTCCGATTCCTCAAGTTATCAAATAGATCTGGTTTTAAAATAGAAATTATGTTCAAAGTTGAAAATTCAAATATTTTTACCGCTTATTTTTATGGTGTATTTTATTCATTGAGTAACTGGATTCCGCAGAGACTGGACCATATGGGCTCATCGTTATCACGATACAGAATCAAATAAAGATGAGTGGGGAGAAAATAAAAAAAAATTACTGATAAAATCGTTAATTAAATAAAACTTACGGGTACTAGCTTATTCTATAACGTTAGAGATGACGGCAAAAGGAGGGATTGAGAACGATTGAGAAATATTTCACTCGTTCATGTTTTGGATTATGTTGGTATTTGAAAGCATATAGGCGAAAACAACGTTACATTGGCCATTAGATATATGTTTTATACAATATGTTCGCACATTGGTATCTAGATTTAAAGATTATTATTTTTTATTTTTTTTCTTATGTTATGGCCCTAATAATAAAAGTTGAACAATGATTAGCATACATCGATTCTGATTATTTTTTTTTTTTTATTTCTTTAGCTACCTTAAGGTTATTTTATATCTTTTAGCTTACTGGCCAATGTGGTTTTTATGGAAAAACGAAACGCATAATGTCGACCTGCGGATCGCGTTGTAAGAAAACATTGGTGAACGATGAACATGCGAATTATTTACTCGAGTTAAGTCAACATTCTAGAGGGTTAGAAACAGACACAAACTACATATTAACTGTGTTTTAATAACAAGACAGTATTTTACCTTTTTTGAGGGAAGAGTTGGGGGTCGGCTTATTTTACGTGTATTTTATCTTTCACGTTGACCCAATTTAAACCAAGTTAAAATATGTAAACAATGTTTTTAAAGAATTTTATTAAAATTAAATATAGATTCTTTTCTATTTTTTTTTTTTTTTTTACTTAAATTAAAAATTGTACATATGATAGGTATCATAATATACAATTATGTTTACGATGAAAAAAAAAAAAATACAATATTTAATAATAGAACACACGCATGTTTATTTAAGATTGATTAATATTCCAGTGGTAGTATAGAATATACGTATTTACTTTAACATTTAATTTATAGAAAAACCTTATTATTATGCTACGTCTAGACTCATTATGAATATTATAATGAGTATATTCTATCTTATAGACGAAGAAAATTAACTATTGATGCGTATTCGTTTTCTTATTTTATAACAATAGGTACCAACATAACATACTATCATTTTCAATCAAAATTAATTTTCATTTTTGTCTTGATAAAATAATAAAAAAAAAATTTTGAAGGATAAAGTTTATTTTGCACTGAATAAAATATAAATTAATATATAATATAAAATGCGTTTTATAGTAAAATATTTTAAAATTTTTGAATACGTATAACGTATAATATAATGAGATTTTCACTCCTGTGAATTTCGTCCAATATACATTAGGAGCAGTTTGAGCTTAAAACTTTATAAGCCTTTCTGTTTGTTATAGGGGCGCCTAAAAACTTTGATTTGAAACTTAAATCTACACTACTTACAATAGATGTGAATATATTATTTTAAAGTTCAACTATTTTTATCACTTGTCAATTTTTCAATTATTATTAATGTTCACATTACTTCAGAAAAAAGCAACTGAGGAAAAGTGAAAAATCTATATACACACAAAATCATAACGCACAACATTACACGTACTATTAAATATACATCACAAAGCTTTTGTTTATATTTTAAATCTTAATTCAATGTAAAATTGTGTAATGTTGTATCTTGGATCTAAAATAATATATTACAATACTTTGTTTTTTGTTATAACTAACACATTTTTTACTTAAAAAAAAAAAATAAATAAATAAATAAATAATTATATAATACATTTTTAAATCAGATGTTTAATAATTTTTTTTCCAAGATTAATTTTGAAATGTTAACGTTGATTGTAAAAAAATTATAAAATCGTCACAAATACTTTTTTTTACAGAAAAAATGTTTTTGTATAATTTCAATTTACTTAATTAAGATATAAGTATTCTTTTGTATTAATTTGTATTAATTCTATTATTATTATAATTCTCAAATATCTCTTAAGCTTATTGTACCATGAGTACAGATTGTTAATAGTTCTAATTTCAAAAAAAAAAAAAAACTTAATTAAGAATTTTTTAAACATCAATGTTAATACAATAATGTTAACGTTAATAGATAACGTGACACTTTTATTTAATCAGAAATAGTTTGTCTTTATATACATATGTTTATATCAAGTAATTCACTTCATTTTTGGATTCATTATGCATAACATATTATAATATTATAATATATGTTATTATTTTTTCGTCCACAGTCAATATTTCTTTTAATATTTAAATTAATTATTGTATTATACATGCAATACAGCTTAAAATTAATAATTTTGTAAAATATTGACTATGTTCAATATAAATTGATGGCAATGTCGTTTTTTTTATTTACTCTTTGAGAGTGGTGAGAATAAAGTTATACTTGAGTTTTGAAACTTTAAATTTGTGTAAATGAAATTGCTTTGGGGCTTTGATACAGATATATGTGATTGTGGTTAGAAATTTTCTTTGCCAACGAATTCTGATGTTAACTGTTTGTGTAAGTATAATTTCTAACCGTCTACAAACACCTGTTTCCACAAAACTTACGAACATTTTATTATATAACATATCAAGGTAATTAAATGCAATTTTAATTGTTAAATTAAAATCACTTTTATAATATTATGTAACCTTTTTTTCAAAAGATACAAAATTGATTTAGATTTAAATAATTTTAACTCTGTATTTTAGATTTTGAGTGAAGCGATGAATGTATTTATTTTAATATGATGTGTTTTTTTTTTTGTAGATAAGTACACGATTAATTATCTAGTTTGTACTTTAAAGAGTACAAAATTAAAAATTCCTAGTACTATTTTTATTTTTATTTATTTTTTTTTTTTTTTTTGTATAATCGGTAATGATAAACAAAATTAAGAAAAAAACCAGAGTTTTTACGCTAAATCTGTTTTAAACTAAATTGTTTTCTTTATTTGATTATAATATAATAATAAACAAAAACATTATAAACGGGTAACATATTTAAGCATTTTTAAATAATTGAATATAAGGTTCCATATATTATGTGGTTTGTTTTCTAATTAAAAAAAAAAAAAATCGAGATGTATAATCACAATGTTTATTCATAAGCATTTAAACTTATAATTTTATAAATATCCGTTAAAATCTCGTGAATTTGTAAATTATTTACTAGTCAGAAATACATAAAATGTTTGTTTTCATACCTAAAATTTAAAATTTTAATCCAAAGTATTTTATAAGAATTTTATATCAAAATTATAAGATTTAAAAAATATAAAAAGGCAATTGTTTTTTTTATAAATTTTAAGTTAAAATTCTAATGAAATTACTTATTTTAAAATAAATAACGATGTTAATTATTTTGTTAGAATGTAAAAACATTTTTCGTGAAAACTTAATACTTTTACAAATATTATATAATAATTGTGAAATTTATTACATGCAATGACATTTTTGATTTATTTTATGATATCTTTTTAATTTTTTTTTTACTTTTTTACGGTATTTACAAAGATATATTATATATTATAATTATAATATTTAAATGCTAATAATAAAATAAATGTAATATTTTCGAAGAATTATATCAACTAACTATAATACTAAAAGTAAAATTAATTTAATAGATAAATGTATCAAAAATACATGTTATTGAATAAACTTGGTGATATAGACTGATAAGCTTTATTCGTTTAGAATCGTTTTTCATACACTATGATTATTTAATTTGAATTTTACACACTCATAATATTGGTCCATTCGACACCTAATATACATCAGATGAAAACTTCCTTACATCATTTTTTAAGATTATTTTTCATTTTTATTGTCTTATAAAAATTGTTATTAAAAACCAAAAGGAAAAAGCCTTTTTATATACTTTAATCATGTAAGTAAATTTATTAATGAATAAATATTTGTGCACTCACCAATATGGTTAGGTTATTATTAAAGATTATTATAGTTATGATAATTATGTTTAAAAATACACTATAAATATAAAAATAACTAGGAAAATAAATTTTTTTCTAGTACATTTTCTAAATCAAAAATTTGTATTAAACAATAGAATGCAATAAAATGAATAGTATAATTCTATTTTTATGAAAGTTTCATTTATATTTATTTTTTATGTTCTGTGACTCTAAATCGAGTTGTAATTATATAATATGAACATCATTGGATTACTGGCCTAAGAAATAATAATAAAAAAGAAAATAAAATTAGTTATTTGTTTGGTAAGCATTTATTTACAGATGGACTTATTTTATAATTATTGAATTATTTTAATATCGAGGGATTGCTATAGGGTAGGTATAATTCACTTTTATTTCACGTAATTGTATATTCTATATCGTGTATATATGTTTAACATTTGATATAGTTCAAATTTGCCGACATGTTTGGTGTTTCACATTGTAAGGTTGGTCATATTTAATTACTGTTATTGTAACACATTATCTACAATCTACATGCTATATTACTATATTTCCCTTGTGAAATACCTTTATAATTACAAATGAATATAATAAAAACATACACCCAGGGAAAATGTTCTTTTTATTTACTTCTTTTAGACCCAAAACAAATTTCAGTTTATTGTGGGTTCATTTTGGAAAATGAATCAAATTCCACAATTTTTTTTAGATTTTCTAATCATCATATTTTTTTATGATAATAAACTGAATATTACTCATTACCGGTTTTGGACACTTAATAAAGTTATACTCCAATCTTACGTTAATTTCTATGTTATTTGTTTAAAAATATAAAATATATTGAATTGCTTTTAACTAAGTCTATATATAATATAATATAATATGGTATTAATAAATGTTAAAAAAAAAAATTATTTAAAATGTAAGTTCTGTAAGTTCCATTTTTATATATAAAAATGAAAATTAATCTTAAATTCAAAGAAAATGATAAAATAATGAAAATTTACTCTAGTACTTAAACTTTTGTAATTGTTTGTTTAACATTTACGTTCGCGAGAGTTTTTAAATTTATCTCCTTGTAATAAAAATTTTTTTTTAAATACATTAAGTATTTTAAAATTTAAATCCTAGATTTGAATGTTTTCATCTTAAATCGAAATTTTAGCTTTTATTATTTAATTACACTTTTGAAGATTTATAAAATTAGTAGCAAAAAGAATGAAAAACTCGTACAGTAATAAATTGTTTAATGAATTTATGAAGTTTTCATTACTTAGAAGTACATTTTAAATTAAATAATAAAGGCATGTTCACAATTATGTATATTAAATATAATAAAATGAAGTTCAATAATAATTTTAGATATGCTCCAAAAATTAAATTTGAAATTTAGTTGCAAATAATAAATATTTCATATCGTATTCATGAACAAAAACGAGTTTTATATTATTGTTGATACTCATCTTATAAATTTTTGACAATATAATTAAATTATATAGTTAAAAATAATTTATATAGTAGGTTACAATTATTTGAATATTAGGTGCTTTATCATATATGTACTCTTTAGAAACACAGGAAAATGTATTGTTTTATTAAGTATATAAAGTTGTATAGTTTTTACAATTGAATTAATATTATTAACAATATATAAGTTCTGTAAAAAAAAAAAAAAATATTCCGTAAATATATATTATACACCAAAACAATGTAATACCTGGTGGATTGCTTTGAGTGAGGTTACAACCCCTATTTAAAAAAAAAGTAATAAATCATGAATTCTTCGGCTGTATAAAAATTGTATCAGTTATCCTATTTTTGGCAAACTTACTAATGAGATTTTAATTATTATTGTTATTATTATTATTATTATTATTATTATTTTTTTTTTTTTTAATACACCAGAGAATATATTTTGTTTTTCGACGATATTATTCAATTTTTATCACTTATTTTCAATTTTATAATATTTTGTTTTTTGGAATACATTATTTACATCATAACTCAATTATATTAACAAAATGACACCCAGTTATATGCAAATAAACGAGATATTGCTCAATTTTTTGACAGTATTATTCCAAAGAAATAATATGTTCATGTTCATGAATAGAGATTATGATGGCATATTATATGAACGATCATTCTGTGGAATGCATATTTTTTGGGTATTTCATATATAGTAAACAGTTTTATGTTTAGATACAATTCTAATATTAATACTTTCTGAACGTACTGAAATTTAACATACATTTTTATTACTAAAAAACAACATTTATTTTTGTAAGCTTGGAATTTTGTCAAATGTAATATACTCTTCGTGTATTTATTTTAAAATAATAATCATTATTGGGTATTGTGGTATTATTATATTGGTTTAATATTTGAATGCATATATGATTGACATTATGCATAAATAAAATGATTTAGAATTTATATTCTAGGCTGTCGTTCTGAATGGAAATTATAATACTTACGTTTAACATGTGTTATTATTAACCTTTTTAATAAATAAATATTCTATACGATAATAATATGTTATGTTATAAATCATGATTATTTATACTTTTAGAAAAATACAGTTTTTACTGGAAATAAAATATTGTTATAGCTGTTTTAGAAAGTATAAATATTTTATAATGTTGTTGACTTTTAACGCATAAGTTGAAAAACAGTACATCTTATTTTAACCGAGGATAAGAAATAACATAATATATAATTTCTACTGAATTTAAAATAATAAAAATAAGCTAAAACTAAATTCAAATATAATTTAATAATAATAATAAAAAAATATTTTCAAATAAGTTACTAGTATAACTTATAAATAGAACCTATAAATATAATTATATTCGACATAATTTTACAGATTGTTTCTGGGAATAATTGATTGACTTCGTCTAGTTTAAATTAAACTAAAATCATTAAATTATTAATTAATTTGTATTCAATACAACATGTCATAATGGTATTTATAATATAAGTATTGTTATTATACTATAATATCGAATATTCTGGTAGGTAAACGTATAAAGTTATTATGCACGTACATGGTGCTTAATTGCCTAACTATGACGCCGCGTGATCAATATTTCACAACTACAAATTACTTTAAAATTACACTATATATTATTTTGTTTGTGCTTTATAATATGCTAATAAATGTAACTTTCTATTATGATTTTTTTTCCGTATATTACGTGTGGTTTATACATTGATTTAATAAAAAATGTAATTTAATCAAATTTAATATAATTTATCGTGCAAAGACGTATGTACAGTGTACACGTATGCACTGTATTGTAGACCGATAAGGAGTGAAAATATTAAATAGGTATGCATAGTATGTACTATGTGATATGTACTTAAGTATGCATGATACATACACATATACACGCACATAAATAAATGTGCGTGTGTATGTGCGAGTAAAAATACATATATAACCACTAAATTAATATTATATTTGCCAAGTAAATATTACTATTATTCCTCTGAAGATGTATTACTTATGAAAAATAGATATTTAAACAGCACGAATAATGTTTTCTGGTGTTTAACCATTTAGCGATAATATATAATCAAAATTATTTATGTATCTATATTATTATTAATAACACATGTATAAACAATGCTTTATGTTGTTCTATTTGTATTAAATTTTTGTGAACAATGATAAACATGTTTAGATCATATAGATACACCAATAAATGTATGTATTGTACTATTGAAAAAAGTATATTTTTAGTTAGTTTTTTTATTAAGTTTGATTACCGAAGAGAAATTGAAAAGTTGTCTTGTTGGTATGCTTCGTTCGTTGTATTGCTATTACAATTTTTATGCAATAAGAAATTATTTGTCACTAAAGCTATTAATGGTTCTTGTTGGTTTCATGGTAATAAAAAATACATTTATAGTAAAGAAATTGTTTTAACTCAATATGATAAGATAAATATAAAGCAGGTATATATATATATATATAGCAGTATATATATATATATACCTTTATATTTATCTTATCATATTTTAGTTAAAATTTCTTTACTTAAATGTATTGTTATTTAATACCATGAAACTCATAAATTCGAACCTAACTGAATCACTAAATATTGCTATTACATTATTTAATAATTTTGTTGTATAGGCACCAAGGCATTCGAGTAAAATAATAATCCATAACAATAAACGAAATAAGCTTAAAACGCTTTAAAAAAATATATTAGCTGTGAGCTAAAGGTGAAATATTTTTGTTTTGAAAGTGTCAAATTTTAGTACAAGACAACTTTTCAATTTCTCTTCGGTAATCAAACTTAATAAAAA